>NC_056735.1:1251409087-1251709087 GCF_019279795.1 Protopterus annectens | reverse complement strand
AAGGATGTCTGAAAAGGAGACATCCTCAGAGGGGGACCGTGGGGAACCCTCAGACTCATCTAAGTCGGTATCAGATGTAGTAGACTCAGGGGAGTCTGTGTGTTTCCTCTTACACGTCCTCTTCCGAGGGGGTTCCCCTGCAGGATTAGGAGAAACCTCGGAAGAGGAAGTTATTCCCAATGGGGAAACCTGGGGCGATGGATCCCTGGGCCTGAGAGCAAGAGGCTGGCAAGAGGCATCTACAGGCACCGAAGAGGGAGGAGCTAAAGGGATGGACCGTTGACCTGGCTCAGGTGCCAGGACACTCCTCATCACCTCAAAGGCTCCCCTCCCTGGGAGGCCAGAATATTCCCGTTCCGAGGAAATAGGAATTCCCGGCTCCACTGAGAGGGAAGGCTCCGAGGCCGATGTCGGTGCCGAGCTTACTAAAGCCGAAGCCCCGAGAGGGAGAGCGGGGTCGGACAAGGGTCCGATGCCACTAGCCCCCTCGGAGCCGACAAGGGAAACTCGACGACCGGATCCCTCCAAGGAAGGTCTCATGGAAGAGATCGGAGCCGAAAAAGGATGTATCGGTTCCGGTGCCGACACGGTCGCTGCCCCGAGAAGCTCCGGCTCTGAACTCTGGAGGGGAGTCGGAGGAGGAAGTTCAAGGGGTAAAGCAATAGCCGAAGTCTGCTGAGACGGGCTATGGAGCATTTGGGCCAGTGCCTGCGACTTCAACAGCCTGCTTACCACCCTCTCTAAATCGTGGTCAGACAGCCTGGAAGATCTCGAAGATAGGCTCCGATGACTCCGCTCTGACAAAAGAGGAGACCCGGGCAGTGGATAGACTCCAAAGAAGGGGACCGAGATCTCTTCTTGGACGAAGCCATCGGAGCCGGTGTCCTCTGGGTTCCAGATGGAGCCGAAGGCTTCTCGGCTCCGATACTGGATAATATGTCGGCTCCAGCCGGAGCCGACAAGGCAACATCAGATTGGGTGTCGGAGCCGATCGGAACCGACCCTACCACCTGAGAAGAAAGATCGGCTCCGGCCGGAGCCGATCTCGACTCCGAAGGAGTCGGAGCCACCGGGGAAGGCTTAGAAGCTGTAGCCTGAACCTTAGGTCGCTTAGAAGGTTTACTGGACCCAGTTTTAGTGGGTGAACCTTCTGGCTTTAGTAAGCCACTGAGGATCAACTTATTCCTCCTTTCCTGCAGGACTCTCTGGCTAAAAGAGTGACATAAAGCACAGGAGTCCTGCAGGTGTAAAGGCCCCAGGCAGTAAACACAAGAAGTGTGACAGTCTGTCAGAGACATTTTCTGACAGCACGAGTCACACTTCTTGAAGCCTGAGACCTTTACTTCCTTAGACATAGTCCAAGAAAAAAGTAAAATAACACTCACACACACCCCAAACAGTCACACAATTAATCCCAACAAACACAGACACACAGATAGGGATTAAGAAAGGGGGCCTAGGCCTAACTGAAAATTTTTATAAAAACTAGAAGTTTTTAACTATATGGGGAAACAGGGTGGGCTGTATAAACACTACACACTATAAAAAGGAACAAGGGAGAGATAAACCCTGACTAAGCTGTTTGAAAAATTCAAACTTACCTCAGCTGGCAAAAAGGAGACCTCTTCGCAAAGCGGCAAACGAGATCTGAGGTAGTCCCGCCTTGCATCATGGGATATAGGGTTGCCTTGAGCTGGTAAAAGGAGTTCTCAAGCTAAGCAAGTGCCGAGTCGGAGCCGAGGATCAGCTCCGAACCCATCCAGCAAGAATGAAGGCGAGATTGACAACTTAACATTAAACATTACCTTCATCTACAAGCAAATACACCACATAGGTTGTATAGAATAGAGAAGTACAGATGAGTCCCAGCAAAGAAAGGGGGATGGTGGGTGGGTAACCTGGACTGCAACAGTGAATACACTCAAACATCTACATTTATGGTAGGTACATAACTGTACTATGTTCATCATGTTTCATTGTTGCAGTCATTACACTTGGGTTGAATCCCAAAGCTGAGGTAGGGCGGCTGGGTCTAAATAGGAATAGGAGTGGCTATGAGGCCCTGCAGGACTGCAGTGGCAAAGCCTGCTCTGAATTTAGAGTAAAGAGGTAAGTGATAATGCTTGGTAAAAGTGTGCACTGAACTCCAAGTTGCAGCCTCCAAAATTTCCTTGGTTGGTGCTCCTCTGAGAAAGGCTGCTGAACTGGCTGCTGCCCTGGTAGAATGTGGCCTAATATTCTTATACACTGACTTGCCATGCTGTGCATAGCAGAAACAAATACAGTGTCCTATCCATTTTGAAATAGTCTGCTTTGAGATAGCCTTTCCTTGTGATCCTGCAGCATATGCTACAAGCAGTTACTCAGTTTTTCTGAAAACTTTTGTTTTGTCCAAGAAGCGCAGCTGTCTGTGTATGTCCAAAGAGTGCAGAAGTCTCTCCCCTTTATTCTGGGGATTTGGGTAAAATGTTGGCAAATGAATGGTTTGGTTGAGAGCCACATTGGATACTACCATTGGCATAAATGTTGGGTTTGTCCTTAGAGAAACACTGTCTGGATGAAAAATGATAAAAGGTTCCACTGCCATTAATGCCTGTAACTCAGACTCTTCTTGCTGAAGTTATTGCTAGGAGCAGAGCAGTTTTCCATGATAAGAATTTTATATCAGCTGTACTGGCTGGCTCAAAAGGAGGTAGTGTGAGCTTTTCTAAGACAAAGTTGAGGTCCCATGTAGGTATCGGTGCTCTCCTTGGGGATCTTATGTTTTTTGCCCCTCTGAGGTACTGTCTTAGCAGTGGATGACAGAAAATAGGAGCTTCCGTATTGTAATGAGCTGAAATGGCAGAGGCATGGATCTTAATTGATGAGAAGGATAGCCCTTTGTCCAGCATCTCAGTTAGGTATTGTAAAATCTGAGGTATACTTGGAACTAGCGGTTCAAGTCCTTGTGCCTGGTTCCAAGCACAGAATCTCTTCCATTTTTCTGCACAAGATTTCCTGGTGCTGGGCCTCCTGGCTTCCAAAATGACATCCATAACAGCTTTAGAGATAGGTGTGTTCGGAGTTGCTATGTCATCTGCCATACAGCCATATTTAAGGTTCTGAGTTGGCTGTGCAGAATCTGATTGTTTTGTTGAGTCAGATGATGAGGAATTTGAGGTAAAGTCCAGGCTGGGCCTTGAGACAAGCTCTTGAGGATTGAGTACCAGTACTGGCATGGCCAGTCTGGGGCAATCAGAATCATTTTTGGCTTCGCTTGTCTGACTTTTAGGAGCACCTTGGGAAGGAGAGGCAGTGGTGGAAAGGCATAAACTGTTAGTGTTTTCCAGCTGAATGACAGAGCATCCACTTTCCATGCTTGTGAGTGATAAGTTCTTGTGCAAAATCTCTGTAGTTGGCAGTTGTAAGGGGAGGCTAAAGATCTATCTCTGGGCATCACCATTTCCTTGTTATCATGCTGAAAACCTGTGGATTTAGTTTCCACTCGTGAGGGTCCATGAGGTTTCTGCTTAGTTCGTCTGCCAGAGTATTTTTCTTTCCTGGCAGGAATTGTGTCTGCAGATGTACTTGATAGGTCAGTGCTGTGTTCCACAAAGTCATGGCTTGCCTGCAGATGGAGTAGGAATGTGTGCCCCCTTGCTCATGTACCACATAACTGTAGTATTGTCCGTCTTTAGTAGTAGTTGTCCTGGATGTAGTAGATCCCTGAAGGCTGTCAGGGAATTCTGTACAGCTAGCATCTCTTTTTGATTGATGTGAAGATGCATTTGCTCCATGGGCCACGTGCCCTGAATACATTTTCCTGCCATGTGTGCCCCCCAGGCATAATCCGATGCATCTGTTGTTAGTGTCTGCCTGGCTGTGGGTAAAGTGAAAGGCTGTCCCTTGTTGTGGTGACAGGCCAGTGCCCACCATCGAAACTCCTGTTGCAGGCAGGAAATAAGAGTTATTATTGTTTCCAGGCTGTGGCAATGTTGAGTCCAAACACTTTTTAGATACCATTGTAGCTTCCTCATATGCAGTCTTGCATATGGAATTAGCAGGATGCCATGAAGCCCAAAGCCTGCAGAATTTTTCTTGCAGGTAGATGGATCTTTGTTGCCATCATTTGAAAGTAATGAGTCAGTTGCCTTTGCTTGTCTGGGCAGTTGTATTTACGCTTGCACCCGGGAATATTATCTCGAGAGGGCACTAGTTTTGCTTTCTTTTCGTTTACTTTGTACCCTAGGCAAATTAGAAATCTTTTTACAAACGCCAGATGCTTTAGTAGAATGTCCTTGCTCTCTGCTTGAATAAGGCAGTCGTCCAAGTAGGGATATATTTGAATTCCTTTTTGTCTGCAAAATGCAATTACTGGTGCCAGGCATTTTGTGAAGACCCTGGGCGCAGTAGATAAGCCAAAGGGCAGTGAAAACAATTGGTAATGCATTGAGCCAGCTATGAATCTGAGGTATCTTCAGCAAGATTGTCTGACTGGGACATGCAGGTATGCCTCTTTGAGGTCCAAAGTAACTAGCCAAGCCTTCTTGCCCAGCATGGGTAGAAGTTGCTGCAGTGTCAATATTTTGAAATTTGGAACATCCAGGAAAGTGTTTAGAATTGACAGGTCCAGTATTGGTCTCCAGGCTTTGTCCTTTCTGGGTACCAAGAAATGTCTTGAGTAAAATCCTGGCCTCTGTTCTTGTTGTGGTACTTTCTGGATAGCTCTCATGTCCATGAGAGCACAAATTTGTTTTTGTGTCTCTGCCCATTGATTTTGTGGCAGGTCTGGCATACCTTTTGGCCTTGGTAGGGTGTGAAAGTGGAACCTGTAACCCTGAGAAACAATATTCAGTACCCATTTATCCTGGGTGATCATGTGCCAATTTTGTGAGAAAAGTGCTAGCTTTCCCCCTGAGGGTGCTGTCAAAAGGGAAGTGCTTGGCATTTGTAGAGGAAAGTCATTGGGACTGTTTCCTAAAAGGTTGTGATTTGTCTTCTCCGCCTTTGGGAGCTGAAGCACCCCATTGTTTAGGTGTGTATGAGCCTTGGGGCTGAGATCTGCCTCTTAGGCGTCTGTGTCTGCCTCTTTGTGGCCTGTCTGACACTGGAAAGGCCCTATTTTTAGAAGGCCAGTTCCGGCTAAATCTAGGTGGCTGAACCTGTAAGAAATCCTTTACTGTCTGCACTGATTTTGCTTTATCCTCCATTTTCTTTAACACTTCTTCCGCCTTAACACCAAAGTATCATGTTGTAATGGAGCATCCAATAATTTTGCTTTAACATGATCAGGCAAACTTTGTTCTTTTAACCAAGCATGCCTTTGAATGACAGAACCTGCAGCTGCGGCTCTGCAAGAAGCCTCTAATGAATCAAAACCACACTGCAGTGTATGCTTTCCCACTTGTTCAGCTGCATGCAATAAATCCTGCATTTCCTTATTGTCAGGACATTCTGAGCTTGTAAGCATTTTCTGTTTTAGCAAAGACATTTGGTATTGTTGATATTTAAGCATGTGAAACTGGCCGTTTAAAGCCCTTACAGCTAAAGTAGCAGAGGTGTAAACTTTTTTCCCCCATCTATCCAGTGCTGTAGAATCCCTATCAGAGGGAACAGGATTTTTTGCAGTGGAAGCCTTGACCCCTTTAGGACCCTGAGAAATAGTTTCTGGGTCAGCAGCAGGGTTTTTATAAAGAAATTTGTCAGAGTCTGGGACCCTGTAATACCTATCTGGCTTGACTGGTGCAGGGGGTAAAGAATCAGGAGACAAACTGGATTCAGAAAAAACATAATCAACAATATCTAGTACAGGGGGAATAGCAAGGGGCCTGTGCTGAGGTAGTAAAAGAAAGTCTCCGAGCCTTTTCTTGGATTCTGAATAATCCTGGCTCTCCCAATGGAAAGGCTCTCTTCATGGTGTGCAAGGTTTCCCCAAAAGAGTAATCCTCAGGAGGAGAGGATGAAGGGATAGATTCTTCACTGTCAGAGTCCTCATAGGGAGGAAGAGAATGTCCCTGTTCTGAAGAGGAATCAGAGGAAATAGAAACCTGGTCAGAGGAGTCATAGTCAGTGTCTTGCCTAGGCCTTTTATCAGGGGGGGAATGGAAACCCCTGATCAAAGTAATTAGGTCTTCGGCCATCTTAAGCATCTGTTTTGTTGGCATGGATGACTGTCCAGGAGAATGCTGTACTTATTTCTTTGTCTTTAGTGGTGTTTTAGACTTTGCCTTTGCTGAAGTAGACTTGATAGTGAGCTGTGTAGATCTGAAAACACCCTCAGAAGCCGATGCCTGCTCAGCGGCTCCGGACCCATCTGAGGGAATAGTTTCCGTAGGCCCAATACCTTGAGTATCCAGAGACCCAGTTGTCTCCACGTGGGTGTCGGAGGCGGCCTGTGGCTCTGAGGTAGCGGGTGTCAGGGGCTGCGAAAGCACCTCACTGAGAACCGGCGACTGGCCTAGAAGAGGCTTCGTAGTCTGTTTTCGACCTCGGATGCCTGTCCCTTTCTTTGTCTCTGTGTTTTTTATGAATTCCGGTCGTCGGCTGTTCCGACGGCATTATGTAATTAAACCTTCGACCAAAGTAATGTAAAGCAAAATCAAACCGACGTTTAACAGTGCGTTGGTTGAATCTAGCACAAAACCGACAACTAGCAACGTCATGGTCAGGGCCTAGGCAAGGAATACAGTAAGAGTGAAAAGTCTTATGAGGTATTTGCTTAATAATACAATTATTAACTTTTACTGACATCGGTCTGGAGCAAGAAAAAGTTTCCCCCAACGGGGTACTTAGCTTTATTGAAGACTTCTGTTCTGAAATTCAATTTCGAAAATCTCGGGAGTCGGCCGACCGGCACTTGCGAACTGCTTTTGCTTCTGGCACTGCGCGGCAAGAAAGACTGAAGAAAATGGCGTCGGCTGCATCTTATACACCCCTGGCGCACTTACGTCAGGGAGGAGGCGACAGCAACCGATGCCAGACCAGGACTTTGGAATTCAGGCCGAATGCGGGTAGCCTGCCAGCAGGATAACCCAAGTGTAATGACTGCAACAGTGAAACACGAACATCTGGGAAGATAATGACCTGATTAATATTAGACTCAGAAGCCACCTTAGACAAAAAAGATGGGTTGGTACTTAAGGAAACTCTATCCTTATGAAAAACCAGAAAAGGAGACCTAGAGGAAGGAGCCTGGAGTCTAGCTGACATAATAACTAGAAAAATAGTTTTCCAGGACACAAACTTAAGGTCAGTCTTGGATGCAGGCTCAAAAGGGCCTTGGGTCACACCTTGAAGTTGGATAGTTAAATTGCGAGGAGGAGTAATGTCCTTGGACTGGGGGCCTAAGCAAGAAGGAGCCTTTCAGAAAGGCCTTGCATAACCTAGAAGGAGCTAAGGAAGAATGATCTTCACCTGAATGGAAGTTTGAAATGGCAGCGAACTTTACATTAACGGTAGAGAAACTTGCCTCCTCAATGAAAATTAAACTTAAAAATTCAAGTACGGCTCGTATACAAGCATATAAAGGTTCCAAATTTCTCAAGGGCTCAAACTGAAAATATCTTGCATTTACTTATGTAAATTTTCCTATTAGAAACTTTTTGAGAAGGCAACAAACTATGTCAGACTGGAGAGGAAAACCTTGACTGTCTATAGCAATCAATGGAACTGGGGAAACCATGTGGTCAGCTTGAGGTCTGTTATGTCTGGATGTCATCCTTGTTGCATGACGGTGGTTATCTGGGGCAGATGCAGATGATGAGACCGCAGGAAGGGAAACAAAATTTGAGGCAAAAATGTGCAATGAGGATAACTCTTGCTCTTTAACAGGTATGCCTTCTGCGTGAATCTGGTGATTACAGGTAATGGGGAGATAAGTTTAAAGGAGACAATCAGGCCAATCATGTACTAGAGCATCTCTTGGTGACTCCGTACAGGGGGATCAGAGCGAAGAACCTGCTGCACTTGTCATTGGGAGAGAAGCAAAATGGACGCAGCGTGGTTAGCCCCATCGGGGGAAAACTCTCTCCACCACTTTGACAGTAAGAGACCATAAGGCATCAGAATGGACCTACTTAGTCTGCAAGCCCTGTGTATATTGCTATGAGAAAGCAGCCGGAAGAGATTGCCACACTTTCACTGCTTCTTGGCATAGTGAATAAGATCTGGTTTCCCTGTTGATTTACCAGACTACAGACATATTGTCTGTCTGGATTGCAACTGTCCAGGAGGGGACAGCATCTTGAAAGGCCTGCAATGCTAGAAGGACTGCTCTCATTTACAGGACATTGATATGCACATTGGCCTCTTCAGGGGACCACATACCTTGGACTGTTCTTCCCAAGTAATAATCCCCCACCCCAGTTAGGAGGAATCTGTGGTCACCATGGGCACTGGCAGCAGGAGAACAAATGGATGGTCTTGAGAAACTTCATCCAAGCAATTCCTCCACAGAAGATATTTTTTGCAAGTTTGAGTGATCCTGACTGAGGCGAACAAGGGCTGCTGAAGAACAGACCACTGCACCAGAGTCCATTGCAAAATTTGCATACAAAGTCTGGCTAAAGGAACCTGAGTAATTATTGCTGCAATAGACCTAAAGGCTCGCAAGACTAGTTATGCTTGAAGAAGAAGAATGCAAGATCACTTTCATGACCTGGGATCTGCATATTTGTACTATTGTTGGAGAAAGTGGTGCTACATGATTAACCATGTCTAGACAAGCACCTATGAACTCCAGACTCTGTGTAGGTGTCAGCTGTGACTTGCTGGAATTGGATGCAATGTCTAGATGAAGGCATAATTGGAGCAAATGGTCCCTTGCATGTAGGAGTAGATGCTTGTTTTGGGCAGTCAGTCATTCTGGTATGGAAAGATTCTAAATCCCAATCTCAAGTGAACTGCTACCACCGCTATGCATTTGGTGAATGCTCTGGAGGACTGTGGTGAGGCCACAGGACAGACCTCTGAACTAGTAAATGGACTCCCAGCCGAAAGCAGATACACTATCTTCTGGAGCACCTGTTCATTTTGATGTGATAGTACGCATCCTGAAGATCTAGCAAACACATCCACTCATCGTTTTCTAGCAGGGCCAAAGTGGATTGAACCGTGACCATCCAACCAAGTACTGGTTTAGTTTACTGACATTCAGAATGGGTCTCAAGTCCCCTGTCTTCTTTGGCACTAAAATGAATCTTGATTAGGTTTCGGATCCTACCTGGTTGGAAGGGACCTTCAGGATGACTCTTTCTAGCAGCCTATTTCCAAAGCTGCTGCCTCCCTCTGACTGGATGGGGACATTGGGTATTATTTTCATTTTTGAAGGGAGAATTTGGGAAAATGGTGTAAAACAACTTCTGGATGTAATTCTGCACACACAAACTTTTGTGATGGATGCCCAGGCTTCAAGGTGCAGAGACAAGCACCCCATGACTGCCTCCAGAGAGCAGCAGCCAGGCAACTTTTCAAGAGCACTGGTAGGGTTTGTCCGAGAAATAATCCCCAAAACCCGGATTCTGTTCTGATGACCACCTCTGCCATGGGGTGGCATCTTCCATTAGAGTTCTCCCCTGAGATTCTGTGACAGCCATCTTCTCATGAGTCTTGGAAAGGACCGGGGGTCTTGTGTAATCACATTTTTCTGCCTCCTCAGTGATGGTGCCAAAAAGGTCTCAGAGAAGCAGGAAAATGGATCCTAATGTCAGACAAGATCTTCCCATCCTACTCACTTCTGCAGAGTGCTTCCTTCACATTTGGGCCAAATGCGGAAGCTCCATTAAAAGAAGCATTAAGGAATGAAGATTTGAATGGCTCCACAAAATCGTATAGGCACATCCAGGCATATCTCTTGAGGGCAAGGGTCTAAACCTACTGCCTGTGAGGTATCCTCTCTGTAGCATGGGATATCAGCCTCATGGACATGTTGGATATTGACTGGAGGTGGCCATATGCAAATAAATCTTGTACTGGTCCTCCACAGACATGGACCCAGAAAGATACAGCGAGCTCTCTGGTCATATTTCTACTTCAACAACTGTAGGGTAAATGTCGATGAAGCATAAACCCACCTACCAATCTTACCAAGTTCTTAGACTCCCCCTGTTAGGGGATGAACAGATAAGCTTTGCTCTGCAACTGTTACTGACTCCTGCAACAACCATGGCATCAATTAGGACTCCCTTGCTCCAGTGTAATTTGTCCTTGGGGGGGGGGGGGGGGCTAACATTTTTTTTTTTTGCTTGAGGACAGGCTCCACACTATCTGGCTTCTTCCATGCACAACATGAGACAAGGTCTTCTAGCTCATCAGCTGGAGGTGTCACCCAAGATGTAGCCAGGCCAGACCCAAAAGCCTCACACAGACTCTTCCCGGGAAGGGGTGTTGGAAGAGCAACCACTTCTGTTTGGGAAGTTCTATTATTTCTACAAAGGAGACCTCTTTAGGTGGAGATTTGGGGGACTCTTCCCCTTCATCGAAGTCACTGTCCTCTGAGGGAATCCTGATGGGAAAAGTGTCTCCTTTTGCAAGTTCTCTTCTGAGGGACCTCATCAGTCAGGTGGGCTGGTGAGGTATCAGAAGAGACAAGGGAGTCTTGATGGGCTGACTGGAGACTTGAATGAGTTGGCTGATCCAGTGGAATAGAAGTGAGAGACTCAAAACTAAGATCAGATAGTGGTAAAGAAATGGGATCAGAGGTGGGGGCAAGGATGTCTTCTCTCTATGCAAACAGAAGACCCTCTCCACTATCTCAAAAGCTGAGGGTTTAAACGAAACAGAAGCCAGCAGCACTTGAGCTGAAGTCCTTTGTGCTAATGACCTTTGAATCTCCTCAGGCCCCTCTTTCTGAGGATGGGAAACTGACCTGAGCTACCCAGTGTTGAAGCACCAAGAGGCAAGGACAGCTCTGATAACTTCAGAATTGAGCCCCCCCCCCCCCCAAGGAGCTGGCAATGATGAGTTGGCTCCGAGTCCTCCTTCTCTGAAAGATTAGAGACAGATGGCTCAGGGAAGTAGTCAAGAGTCTAAGAATGACCTGTCTTTGGATCTGACAAGGACACATCCAAGGATCTTTGATCAATGGGCCCTGAAACTATGGGGCGGATCAGCAAAGGAGACAGAGTTGGTGGTGGGCAGGCTCAAGAGTCGAACGGAAGAGAGACAGAGGGAATTACCCCCATCTGCATCTGAGCTCTGAGGAATTTTCTCATCATCCTACCCACCTCTGCTTCAGACAAGCTTCTGGAGGACCTAAGTGAAGACCTGGTAGATGGTGGCCTGGACTGCTTCTTTGAAGACTTCTGGAGAAGAAAAGAAGGTAGTCGAATAAATATCAGTTCCAGTGAGTGTTGGGGTGACTGGATCTGAGGTGGCATAGGTTGAGGATACCTCTTCCAATACTGTAGCAGTAGCCCTAGACACATCATCTGCACAATCATGCACACTCCTTAAGGCATGTTTTGATACTTGAGAAATGTTAAAAACAATGGAATTCAGACCGGCCGTATCTTCAGGGGAAAGTGCAGAGAAAAGAACAAACTTCTAGATGAGTCTGATAGTTAAGAATTCTACATACCAAAGGGGAATAAGAAAATATTCTCTTACCAAATCTATCCAACACCTTTTGTTCTTTGTCCACAGGTGAAGGACTGGAGGACAGCAGGCAAAGATGTGGATATGATTGCAGAATAAAACCTGTGATGGGAAAACAATTACTTGTTAGTTTGAGAAATTTTAGGAAGGCTTTCTGCCTCTTTTGGAACTGAAGTTTGAGAATCAGGATTGTTACAGGCAGCATTAAATAAATCTTCCAAGGCTGGCATTAATGGAGGAATGGGGTGAATTGAGAAATATACTTGAAACATACATCTCCTCAATTCAGGGGAACATCCATTTGTTCCCAAAAAACACCTCATTTATCCTGGCTATTGGTTCAGAAAAGAAAGACTCCTCCACAGGAGGCTGAGAGAACTACAATTCCTCTGAATCAGAGATACAGGTTTGGAAATCTGCAGGTGAAGCCCTGTCCCTGTCTGGTGTCAGAATCCTCCAACATATCTTTCTCCGAAATCTCTTTACTGACATTTTTTTTAAGTAATGATTTCTAAGCACCAGGATTACCAGTTGGTAACAGCATCCTAGCTAAGGTACGAAAATTATCTTTTCTAACAGCCACCAAGTCTTCAGACGAACAATGTTCAACCTTTTTTTTTTAATAAAGTTATTGCTGATGACCAACTTGGAGAATGTACCTCTGCACAGTCAAGAGTCTTCTTTCGCCAGCCACACCGAGCAACATCTCTTGGAGTGTCTTCCTAACTGTCTTGGCTTCCCCCCCAACAGGCTCATGGTGGCTAAAAGAACTACACCAAAGTATGCTGGAGAGGTGAGCGGGTCTGAGGAATCACTAATGGCCACTGCAGAATTGTGTACCATTGGCTGAGGCACAGGCTGACCCCAAGGATCCAGCAAGGGCTCTTGGGTAAATTGTTTCCTTAGTAGTTACAGTGAGAGACTGGCCAGCAAAAGGAGGGTAAGGGTCCATGATGTGAGTAAGGAGGATACTCTGAATGCGATAAGCTTCACTGTAATGAGTCAGTCGTAAGGCAAGCTATCAAATACTGTTTATAAGCAGCAGACTTACACTCACATACACAGTCCCTGAAACACAGTAATGCATTAGCAGCACAAACTCCTGTCTGAAAACCCCCTAATGAAAAACTCAGTCTTTCAGAAAAAAATAACAGGCAAGTTGTCACAGTGAATATAAGTACTGACATGCCCTGTACCACTTCTCACCTGAATAAACCCCTTCCACACAAGAAACTTTTACATAAAACACAAAATTTACAAAACCAATAAATTTCCAATAGCAGTCCCAGACATGAAACTTCAGTTACCAGAAAGATAGTGTTTCTTAGAGAGGAAATACTGCTAAAAAATGTAACTAAAAGAATAGCATTTTCCCCTTAGAAGTGCAATATTCTGTGTGGAAGAGTTTCCCATTGGAACTTGTATGCTAGAATCTAAGCTGTGGATCAAGTGCTGCCTCTATGAATGAAACCTTTGAGCCACTTCTTCACAAGGTAGCAAGAAAGTACTGAAGAATCCTCACTTTGCCTGCTAATTTTCCCTCCACATGGGATACCCAAACATCAATCAAAGTGAAGGTGTGGGAGGGAAAACAGAGCTTCTGGAAGTTGCCTGGTTGCTGTGTGCTGGGCAGGACACAACCTATATAACCTAAAGGCTACTGCAGCAGTGGAAATGATGAACATGGGGGGGATACAGTGGCAGACAGGCTGAACTGGCCAAAAGTCGCTGACTTCCAAGATGGCGGTACATCTATCAAAAGCTTAACTTCAGCTTTCCCAGTGTAAAAACAGAAATTCAGAAGAGAAAGCCACTGAGACTTGTATTACTGGGTAAAGTTCAGTAACTGGCTAGTAACTGCACTGCCTGGATGCCAGGAAAATAAGATATACAGAGAACCTGAATGAAAATCAGATACAAAAACTGAGGAAAAAAAACACTGACTGGGAAAAGTACTGAAGCTGTTCAGCAAAAAGTGCAAGCTCTAGACATGACTTCTAGTAATCTAGAGGAAAATATAAGACAATTGCATACAGACCTGATTAAAATAAACAAAACACTGGTAGAGTATATCAACTCAAATAACAAAAGGCTGGAAAAAATGGAAGAAGCTTTAAATGGATATTCAGATGAGGTGATAAAACTGCAAAAATCAGAAGTCGAAATGATGAAAAGACTGGCTGAATATGAGACTGCACAAGAACACATGTTCCAAAAGTATTAGAATTAGAAGACAGAACAAGTAGGCAAAACCCGAGATTTTCTGTTGTATCAGAGAAGCTGGAAGGAACAGACTGCATTAATTTCATGAAAGTACAAATAAACAACTATACTAATATTTCACAACAGGATTTGTTAGTTGAAAGGGCACATTGTGTGTATGCTCCAAACCTGGCCATGAGAAAGCAACCTAGACCTTTAATAGTAAAGAAGACAAAATTAAGGCAGAAGTACTAAAAGTGGGAGACAGTGCGTTTCTGGACAATGAATACTCACTGTACACCAGGCGGAAAAGGAGTAAATTTATTCCACTACTCAGGGAATCTCGAGATGCAGGCCGCGGTGGTGCACCAGTTAGTGTTGTCACCTCACAGCAAGAGGTTCTCTGGTTCAATTCTCGGCTGGAGCACCTTCTGTGTGAAGTCTGCATGTCCTCCTCATGGCTGAGTGATGTTTAAAGACATGCAGGTATGTGCGTGAGTGAATGGGTGTGTCTTCTTTGAAGGTTGGGTGTCAGGCTGACACCTCAGCATCGTAAAAATCCACTGCTAATCATTAGCGGGCCAGAGTTACATTGTGGCGACTCCTTACACGGAAAAGCCGAAAGACATTCATTTTTTTATTCAGGGAATGTCGAGAAGCAGGCATGAAATTCAAACTGCTTTACCCAGCTGTCTTCAAGATATTTTTTTCCTGGAAGATGCAGTACATGCTAAAGAGTAAATACAAAAGTTTGTCCAACAAAAAGTGAGCTGTGAAACAGGAGCTTTTGCTTCTTGTTCTTCTGGTAATAAAAAACACAGAAACACTGTCAGTGAAACCTCTCTGAATGTTTCAGCAGAAAAAGATTCAGGGAAGGAAAAGAGCACAACAGTTGACTAGTAGAACAGAGAGCAAGTTGGAAATGAAGCAGACACAGGATTTCGGAAATGGAGATGAACAGGAACAAAACCAGTAACTTGGGCAGTGACAAATGTGGGATTACAGAGCAATAATTATATTTGTAAAACATGAAAGAACAAGAAATTCTGGAAATATTGGACTTTGACTTTGTTAAACTTGTAGGGACTCTAAAGCATATGCCTGTTTCATATCATTAATGTTCCAAACAACAAAATAAAACAATGAGTGAGAAGGTCACTTCCAAAAAAAAATCAGTAAAAGCAAAATGAAAACTCCAGCAAAGCTAGAACTTCCACCGAGTGACCTCCCAAACCTCTTGTATCAGAACCACATGGGATATATGCAAATTATCCTTATGAACATCAGGTGTTTCAGCTAACTTGCGATTCTGAATGCCCATGACTTGTTTCGTCGTTTTAATGGACTATTTCAGGCCAATAAAGCCAAACCCCACTAGCTGTTGATATGCATATTTCGGCCTATGACCTCATCATGCCATGGGCATGTTTGTGCTGTGCTGATTAGGCAATTAGCTGAAACGTCTG
Organism: Protopterus annectens; assembly: GCF_019279795.1. NCBI lineage: Eukaryota > Metazoa > Chordata > Ceratodontiformes > Protopteridae > Protopterus > Protopterus annectens. Next base: position 1,251,693,848 of record NC_056735.1, on the reverse strand, counting down.
ATGTTCATAGGGATCATTTGCATATATCCCATGTGTCTCTGATACAAGAGGTTTGGGGGGGGTCACTCAGTGGAAGTTCTAGTTTTGCTGGAGTTTTCATTTGTTTTTTACTGATTGAGAAGGTCCATTGTTTTATATTGTTATTATACCACAAAGAAGGACTCCGTAGCAGCTTGTAGAGAGCTTTAATCCAATAAGATGTAATTACATCCAATAACACAAGGAACACAAAAAACACACTTCAGTTCTCTTCTCTAGCGCCTCGGCAAATAGCCTTTACAGAGTAAATTATTCATTGCATTGAACAGTTTCCCTCCCTTTTAAACACCTACAACTCTCTCATGAATAAATTGAATCCAATTATTCAATCAACCACATCATTCAACTTTTTTTTAAAATAATAAAATGCATAAAACACTATATATTTTGAAAATACACTTATTACAACAAACTTTTCCATGAACAGTCACAATTCAAACCATTCGGTTTAAGTGTATTAAATTTTAATATAAAATATAATTCTTTCCTCCTTAATATTTGTTTTATACACTTATCATTTAAATACATCATATTTTCAATGCTGTCTAGCACTGTAACCTTCAAATTCTCCACATTACCCCCATGATATTTTTGGAAATGCCCTGCCAAAGGGCTAGTTTCCTTATTTTTCAAGATGTCCCTGACATGTTCCTTAATCCTACATGCTAATGTTCTTTTTGTCTCTCCCACATAAAACTTTTTACATGGACATTCAATTCCATACACCACCGCTGTTGAATTACAATTGTATATTCCCTTAGTCTCAACTAAAATACCATTAATTTTGTAAAATTGTTGTACAATAAACTTACAAATGGTACATTTACCACATCTTTTGGTTCCCTGTTTTATAACTTGTGAATACATTGGCATATTTGCCATTCTAAACCTACTATGTACCAGAAAGTCTTGTATATTTCTCCCTCTTTTATAGGAAAAAACATTCTTTTTTGATAGATGGTCTACTTCTTTTTTTAATAAATTCCAGCTGTTTAAAACATGTTCTCTAATACTATCTGATATTATAGAATAAGTAGACACAAAATATACATCTTCTTTGCTTTCTTGTGGTGTCTTCCATGTTCCCCCACCATAATACTTTCCACATTTTTTGACCTTATTTAAACTTTCTTTTAAATTATATTTATCGTAGCCTCTTTCTTTAAATTTGTCATAACTTTGTATAAACTCCTTTTCTTTGGTAATGGAATTACTACACAATCTATTTACCCTATTCAACTCTGTATAGGGAATTGCCTTCATTATATGCACTGGATGATGGCTGCTGTCATGTAGTATAGAACCACTTCCTAAAAATTTCCTATGTATTTGATATTCCAATGTATACCCTTTATTACCTATTAATGAGATATCTAAATATTGCACCTTTTCACCTTTTTGTAATCCATCAAACTTTATACCCATAATATTATCCTGTATCTCAGTTAAGAATTTACTTAATTCTTGTTGTCCCCCTTGACAAATAAACAATAAATCATCAATATAACGATAGTATCTATGTACATATTTCTTAAAAAAATCATTGGTATATATATGTTTACTTTCAAAAAATCCCATAAATACATTAGCATAACTGGGGGCAAAAGCTGCCCCCATGGCTGTACCCTGCTTCTGCTTATACATGGATCCATTGAACTCAAACATATTGTTAGTTAAACACATGTCAAACAATTCCAATACATAGCCAATAGCATCTTCATTACCCATAAAATGCTTAATAGCAATCTTTCCATCTTCATGCTTTATGTTAGTATACAAGCTTACCACATCTACTACCACAAAATACATGTCATCCTGCCAACATATATCCTTTACTTTTGATATTAAATCAAAGACATCCTTAATATAAGATGGTAATTTACTAACAACAGGCATCAAATATAGATGTAAAAACTTAGAAATATTTTCCAAGTACCCATTTGTCGCTGATACTATAGGACGTCCTGGTGGTGGAAAGACATTTTTGTGTATTTTTGGGATGCAATAAAAACATGGCATTCTCGGGGTATTAATATTAAATTTGTCTTTTATATCCTTATAAGAGAAATAATGTAACCTATAGCCTTTATCAATGATATACTCATACTTTTTTTGTGCTTCATTATACTCATTGATGTCTATTTGTTCATATATCTCTTCATTTTTCAAGTGCTCATAACACATTTCTAAATATTGGGTTACATTTAATATAACCAATTTCCCTCCTTTGTCCGAGGGTTTAAATATGATCTTATCATCTTCTACTCAGAGCATTTAAACATTCCCACTCATTTTTAGTAAGATTATACTTGAGTTTTTTTATTCTTCCTTTTAAATTTTTCACATTCCATTTGTACATTCTGTGTTGGAGACTTGTGAAAATATTTAATACATTCATTGCTCTGAGGTGGCATAAAAGTGCTAACTGTTGGAATTAAACTAGTGTCCAATTCCCTATATTCATTTATGTCCAATTCTGAATTACATGAAAAAAACTCTTCATCTATATTACTAACTGATGTTATATTGTTAGCTTCATGGCTACCCCTTCCTGAAAAATCATTACTTGAACAATGGAACATATCCATTAAATACAATTTGCGAGTAAAATAAAATATGTCTGCCTTTAGCATATGTACCCTAGGTAAAACCGTGGGTACAAATTTCAAACCTTTGTTCAAAACATTTAGTGCACATTGTGACAAAGCGCAACCAGATAGGTTTACTACATATTCATAATTGTCATACTCACAAACAGTTTTAGTCCCATTGTCCATCCCATTTGCTTTTTTTGTTGTTGTTATTTGAACGCTGCTTCCCATAACCTTCCCCATTATAACCCTGTCCATTCCATCTCCGTTTCCGATTGAAACGGTTCTCCTGAAACGAATTCAGTCCCTTTTGATTTCCAGGTTTAGGAAGCGCTGGATACTCCTCATTGTCCATTTCTGCTTCAGTTTGCGATAACCCGCTCTCCACTGAGACATACCCTTCACCTTCTCCTTCCATTTTCTTCTGTTCGAAGTGCACACGTTGTCGTCGAGCTTTCTGATTGGCTGAGAGCAAAAACGCTCTCTTGTTTTCATAGTCACGTAAATCTCTGTGTAGTTTGCTTTTTTTACGGTCAATGAGTTCCGATTCATACTCATTCAACTGCTCATTTGTCTTCATTAAGAACTGTTGTAACTCATCTTGCTTTATTTTATTAGAAATATCGATGCACATTGTTCTAATCTCCTCTCTCAACTTTTGCTTCTTTAGTATATCCCTTTCTATCAATATTCAAACCCACTCTTTACTGCACCGATGAGCAGCCGCTATCCATCTGTCATAGAATTGTTTTTCTTCTGGATTAGTTACATCAAAAGGTGTAGACGGGTTTTTTACACTACGCAGGCCCCTTGGAGTGATGTCTAATTCTTCATACCGCTGCAAGCTCTGTAAGTTCAGAAACACAGAGGTTTCTTTAAATAGCAGCTTTTCTATTTGTATATAAGAGTCCCGGACTTCAGGAGCCAACATAGTTTCTTTTCTCTTACCCACACGTGCAAACGGATTCTGCTGCCACAGCTTCCGATCCTGCTGCCATTTATTATACAGTCCAGATACTGCCTCACCATTTTGAACCTCTTCTCTTCCTTGTACTGCACCTGCATTCATGGGATTACTTCCAGCATTCGGAACAGTGAGAAAACTCTCAATTGATTTTTGCATACTGTCCATTACAGTCTCTCTGAACATTCGTGGTAGTGCTGCAAAGGAGTCACTGGCCATAATTGCAAAACCACAAAGCACCAACGAACAGTTCTTTTTATACCACAAAGAAGGACTCCGTAGCAGCTTGTAGAGAGCTTTAATCCAATAAGATATAATTACATCCAATAACACAAGGAACACAAAAAACACACTTCAGTTCTCTTCTCTAGCGCCTCGGCAAATAGCCTTTACAGAGTAAATTATTCATTGCATTGAACAGTTTCCCTCCCTTTTAAACACCTACAACTCTCTCATGAATAAATTGAATCCAATTATTCAATCAACCACATCATTCAACTTTTTTTTAAAATAATAAAATGCATAAAACACTATATATTTTGAAAATACACTTATTACAACAAACTTTTCCATGAACAGTCACAATTCAAACCATTCGGTTTAAGTGTATTAAATTTTAATATAAAATATAATTCTTTCTTCCTTAATATTTGTTTTATACACTTATCATTTAAATACATCATATTTTCAATGCTGTCTAGCACTGTAACCTTCAAATTCTCCACATTACCCCCATGATATTTTTGGAAATGCCCTGCCAAAGGGCTAGTTTCCTTATTTTTCAAGATGTCCCTGACATGTTCCTTAATCCTACATGCTAATGTTCTTTTTGTCTCTCCCTAGTGTTTCAGCTAACTTGCGATTCTGAATGCCCATGACTTGTTTCGTCGTTTTAATGGACTATTTCAGGCCAATAAAGCCAAACCCCACTAGCTGTTGATATGCATATTTCGGCCTATGACCTCATCATGCCATGGGCATGTTTGTGCTGTGCTGATTAGGCAATTAGCTGAAACGTCTGATGTTCATAGGGATCATTTGCATATATCCCATGTGTCTCTGATACAAGAGGTTTGGGGGGGTCACTCAGTGGAAGTTCTAGTTTTGCTGGAGTTTTCATTTGTTTTTTACTGATTGAGAAGGTCCATTGTTTTATATTGTTGTTTGGGATATTTTTGCAGTGACCCTAATGATAATGGACATCAGCTGGGTGTTAACAGCCCTGTGTTTCTAATGCTTAGTCAAACACTATATTTGTGCTGTGCTGATGAGGTCATAAGGCCGAAATATGCATATCCACAGCTAGTGGGGTTTGGCTTTATTAGCCTGAAATAGTCCATTAAAATAACGAAACAAGTCATGAGCAAGAATCGCCAATTAGCTGAAACACCTGATATCCATAAGAATTATTTGCATATACCCCATGTGCCTCTGATACAAAAGGTTCGGGAGGTCACTCAGTGGAAGTTCTAGCTTTGCTGGAGTTTTCATTTTGTTTTTACTGATATCATTAATGTTCTGAAAAATATGACAGGGGAAGAGGGAGAAAGTTAAATTAAGAAAAAAATGTATTTAAGTAACATTTTTACAGTACATGACTTTCTTTGCATGCTATCAAGTAGAGTTCACAGTTATTCTTTTTAACTGTAATGGAGATAACTAATGTAAACAGATGTTCCTGTTTTTTCCTCCCTTCTCCTTTTCTCCTTTTTCAGTTTTAAAACTGAAGGCATTGCAATGTTAAAAAAAAAAAAAAAAGAAGAGTCTGGTCAAAAGAGCAAGACAAAAGTAAAATTGCTGTACTTTTTCTCATTCTTGCATAGGGGAATAACTGGATTAAGACACTTAGCTTAATCTAGAAACAGGTTTTATGAGAAAGTAAGTAAATGAAAAATAACTGACTATTATAAAGATTTTTTCTAGCAAATAAATTTATGCTTTTAGTAGCAACTTTCTATCTGGTCCTCATGTCTCCATGGAGACAATTGGAGAAATGGCTAGGAGATAATGTTTTCTGAAAGCATTCAATTGTTTCCTATCTGGGAGAGCTATAAGACAAAACCAGACGGCACTTAGTAGAAGCACAGGCTGAACCATTCATCTTAGCATGGATAACCTTTTTTAGGTTTACCTAAGTCTATGAGTGTGGTTGTCAGTTTGGGACACACATTTCTATTAGGAGGGTAAAACCTCTATATTTGAAGAAGTACAGTTTTGAGTGTTAGTATTACGTTAATAGGTTTTATGCTGGAATTTGGGGTGTGTTTCAATTTTTATCTGAATGCTTTCAATAAAACAAAGTTTTGTAAAATATGTCATAGGCTCAAATGAAACAACTGTATAAAAGATCAACCTGTGAAACAGTATATGCATGTACCATAAAAGATGAAACTAGACACTTAAAGCTGTTACACATAAGAGGTGAGAATAATAACTTTTTATCACAATGACGCTTTCTATAATGTCTTTAAATGTCAATGGCCTCACAGATAAATACAAGAAAGAGTAGTGAACTATATTAAAAAATGTACAGTGCAAATATCTATGCTATAGGACACACTGGGAATGAACTAAACATATGAATTTGATAAAGAAGGTTTTCAGGATGGTTACACAGTGGAATACCTGGGACAAAGGAAAAGAAGAGTACTTGTATTAATTGGAAGACAAGCTCCAATAGTGACAAAAGAAGATAAAAAAAGATAATACCAAGTACTTAGGGGCTACGGATAAGGGAGCAGGATTACAATGGCATGTTATTTACATTCCACCTAAAACTACTATAATAGAGCTTAAGAAAACTCTGGAAGAAATAATCAGCTTTCAGCAAGGAATATTATTTACAGGTGGGGACTGGAATTTGATTTGCTGCATTGAAAATCTGTCTGTGGGGCCTACAAGGAATCATGTAATGAAGGAGGGTAGATTTTTGAAGGAAATTATGAAAACGTTTGGCATGGAAGATGTGAATTTTGGAGTTTGGAGTGAATTCACATATTCCCCAACTTACAAACCTAGCCTATGCTAGACAAAATTTACATTTCACAGGAACACGTGCATTTAATTTAAAGTCTTGATACGCACCCAATACCTATTTCAGATCATGTGCTGTAGTCACTGAAGAGACAGAAGTAATAAAGACTATGCAAAGATGTTTTTTCTTCAGATGAGGGAAAAGAAGCCATACTGTTGCTCATGCTCTCAAATGAGGCATACAAACATTAACAGATCAGATCATGTGCCAGTAACAACTACAATAAAAAGGCAGGGTAATGAAATAAAAATGAGACACTGGCACTTTCCCACTGATCTGTGGAAAACAAGGAATTTAAGGAATGGGTTTAGTGGAAATTATTCTTGTTTTTAGAAAATACATAAATTTCTTCTGAAAGTATAGCTAGGGAGTGGGATAAAATTAAAGTGGAGTTTAAAAACAGGGTGGAAATAAAAGAAAGATATGGTTAAGTAGTAACAATTATTAGAGGGAAGCTAGTAGGGAAAAGTGATAAAGATCTGGGAGGTTTTGTTTAACAGTATTTTACAAGAAGACAAAGCACAAACATCCTGGAAGAAAGCGATGGTGGTTGTAATACCTAAAGAGGTCAAATACCCGTCATACCCAGCCCCAATTCACTCCTAAACTATAATAATAAAGTGTTTGTGTCTATAATTGCTAAAAGAATGGCAAAGGTGATGCCAAAACTGATAGACATGCATCGGTGTGGTTTTGTGGACAGGGGACAAACATTTGACAACATTAACAAAATATTGATAATCCAGAGGGAAGCAGAATGACCACTGTTGTTGATTGTCAAATACTTTCTCTGCTTCAAGACCAATAATATTTTTTATTAATCTTTATTAATATATTTCTTAACTAAAGTGAAAATGATAAATGTTATATAACAAATATTCAACATCAAGTGGTTAATAATTCATAGGATGTAAATCAGTAGTGTATATAAGAAAGTTTTTAAACGTAATTTTGGAGATATCTTTTTAAATTTAATTAATTAATGATGATGTCACGATGGCTTAGTATATAAATGGAGTTAATTGGTGCTTTTGTTTTATTTCTGAAGAAGTCTCTATTGGAGATGAAAGCGCTAAAATGGATTATTAAAGTATTTGCATTTCTTTTCATATTGTGTTTTTCGTCAGTACAAGTTTCTACTACACGAGTGGTTCCGTACAAGATTTCGGCTATTTTTTTGTTTTAGTACTCAGTTTTTGGTTTTTGGTCACGTTATTGAGTTTCCTATCCTTGCCGTTTTCTTGCTATGGATATCACAGATGAATTAGACCTATCTGGGACTGTGTTGGCGGAGGACACCGGAGCGGAAATTAGACAAATGCGGGGAGAAGTTTCTTGTTTAAAGGGTGAACTAACCAAGTTATTGGAACTTCTGACCCAAAAGGAAAGTTGTGCTACCGCTAGGCAATCCTTTATTGGCGAATGTGGTAATTTCATACCCCCAGGTTACAACGGTTATGGTATTTGTATGGAGACGGGTTCCTTTTACCCGCCAAATGCTGCAACTTCCGGATTTACTGACAACATTGGTCGTATGGAGCGTCCGAATATGGGTTCTACACAATGCAATGGAGAAATGGTGGCATTAAATCCGGATCGTGAAGGGAACAACAGAGACACAGTTATCAGTTCTTCACTGGTTACAGTCAATTTGAATCATAAACAGGTTAATATACAGGTGGTTCGTCCGAAACAAGGTACTGTACCAGATAATAATATACACAATAGAAGTAACTGTAGTCGAGAGCGCATTACTGATTGTCCGGAGACGATGGATAAAACAGGACATTTAGATGCTAATAACAGATTTGAAAGAATATTCACTAAACAATATGTGTTTGCCAACAATGAAAATTTACGAACAGAAGGTCCTGATACTCATTTTTTACATAATCACGGATACAATGCAGTTTCCTTAAAGGATTTGATTTTTCAATTTGAAAAAAGACTGTTTAAATACAAAACTACAGAAATGGACATTGCATATTTTAAATGGTGTATTTCACTTAAAATTGTGCCACAAGGGTTAAGAATATACAAATTTCCTTTTGGTGTCACATACACTGAGGAAGTTATGAATGATTATACTAACTATTTTGATGAAATAGGGTTAGGGTTTATCAAAAAAAAATTATTTTATTATGAAAAACAGAAGGAGGGAATGTTACTAGAAGTTCAGGAATTAGATAAGAAAGTCAAGAATGATTTGTTGTTTCCACAGTACAATGGTTTATATTATAGGATGTTGGACAAGGTAGATAAAAGATGTTATAATATTTTTCAAAAAAAGAACTGTAAATTAGAAAGGGACAAAAAGAGTTACCTAAACATACAAGTTTATATTAATAAAAGTGATAACATGGCAGGACAAGTACAGGATAGAAAGAACAAGTTTTTGCCAACGTATGCTAGTTCATTTGAAGGACAGAATTTCGATCATAGAACACCCAGGTATAGTAAGGTGGTAAGTAACAAAGGACAAAGGGAAGATAGGGAAGATGACTTCCATTATTCTGACACACAGGAGGGTGAGGATTTTCCAGAGATTTGACACTCACAGAGACTGGCACAGTATTACACGGAGAAAGGGGAATACAACAGACATTATTATCCACACAGGAGGATATAATTCCATAGATAACAACAGTGGGATAGTATACAAGAAGGATGGATTTACAATATATAATTACACAGATAGATTAATTACGGAAGATTATTTCAAATTGTTTTCAAAAGGTGTGAAATATATTCCCTCTTCTTCAGAGGATATAGTAGACAATATTGTGTCTTTAAAGTTGTATACTAGAAAACTCAATTTGGAAATAAGTTTAGAACATAAGGAGGTAGAAAGGAAAAATACTTTATACAGTTATGTTTTACCAAAGAAAAAAAAGTATATACAATCCCCCCTTACATCACATATGAAAGGTTAGTTATGGAGGATATATATAACATCTTTAAGTATAACAAAAATGTTAACAACTGGAACCTAACAAGGGGAGAAAATAAATTATTAAATAATTTAAGAAAAGATAATAATGTAAGAGTTATGATTCCTGATAAGGGGGGAGGAGTTGTTTTGCTTAGTAGTTTGGATTATTCCGATGAGATGTTAAATTTATTATTCGATAATAGTACCTATGTGGGGATATCCAAAAATCAGATAAACATAGCATACACTAGGATTGATTCATACCTGGAGGAATATTTATTAGATGGAAGAATAAGTAAAGATATTTATGAATTTTTATATAGAAAGGATTCATTAGTTCCTGTTTTTTTTGGTATCCCCAAGATACATAAAAATATTAGTAAACCGCCACTTAGACCAATAGTAGCGGCTAGGGGATCCAAAATTCACCCATTAACTGTGTTTATAGACAATTGTGTAAAACATATCATTCAGAAAGTACCACATTTGTTAAAGGATTCGTGGGAATTTTTGAGGAATATTAAACAAGAATTCTTTAGTGATAATGTTCTTTTCCTCACAGTGGATATAAAAGATCTTTTCACAAGTTTCCCCAAATTGGAAGGGTTAACTTTTTTTGAAGAAGTGCTTTTCCAATATTCAAACTTGGATAATGATATGGTTAAACTTGTTTGTGAATTAATGAGTTTGGTACTAGACAACAATTTCCTTTGGTTTGAAGGTGAATATTACCAACAAATCAAGGGTGTCCCCATGGGAGCAGCATGTTCACCCATTTATGCAAACCTAGTTTTACTGGGTTGGGAGAACAACTTCGTTATTGGTGGCCCCTATTGGGCTAGTGTTAAACTATACATACGCTATTTGGACGATATCTTTATATTATGGACTGGTATGGAAGAAGAGGTCCCTAAATATATAGAATATCTAAATTCAACTACTCATTTTTTGGAATTTACGTATCAAGACCACAAAAATTCGATTAATTTTTTGGATACTACTTGGTATATAGAAAGAAGACTTTTTGTAATGCCTACCTACATTTTCAAAGTGAGCATCCATTTAGCCAAAAAAATAGTATAGTGAAAGGACAGGCTATTAGGATTGCTAGAATGACATCCTGTAAAGAGGATCTAGGTAAAGAATTTAAAATTATTTCTGATATGTTTGTGGAGAGAGGTTATCCATTGGAGCTTCTAGACAATATTCTTCAAGAAATATATACACAATGGGGTATTAAGTACCATCCTTTGTTAGGTACTCATTTGGAAGAGATATCAGGCAACAGTGTAAATGGTTCAAAACCAGGAAATTTTACTAAAGTTTGTACTTTGCAGTACAATACAAATACCCATTTAGTTCAAGAAGCTCTTAAAAGAAACTGGAATATTTTTAGAACCTAAAAGGAAATTTTAGATAAAGTAGGCAATAGGCCAAAATTTGTCAACAGAGTAGGTTACAATATCAAACAGTTATTGGAGTATAAATTTGACAATATGGGTCAAGACAAGAGGGGTACAAAGCAGTGTGGTATGTGTAAATATTGTCCATATATTATTAAGGAAACTACATTAGTTTTAAACAACAACATTGGGAGTAAAGTTTGGTTTAAAAAGGGCAATTGTAATACAAGAGGGGTAGTATATTTGGCTTGGTGTACGACAAGTGGGCATTTTTACATAGGGAAAACTGAAAGAAAGTTAAAAAACAGAATATACGAACACTTAAATGATGTAAAAAAAATCACAAAACTACAAATGCATTATATAGGCATTCTATTAATTGTGGAAAATTTGATAAATTTGTGTTTGGCATTCTGGAAATAGTACACATTAACCCTAGAGGTGGAGATTGGAAAAATGTTTTAAAAAAGGAGGAGAGCCAGTGGCAATTTAGACTGGCAGCTATGTTTGCACCAGGCTTAAATGACTATGCATCACTTGTTCCTATGTTACAACAGAGAGCTAATAATATATAGAAATAATACATAGGACTAACAACGTGTTTTTTAATAGTATTAATTTAAGGTGTATCAGTAGATTCTATAGCATATGGATAGAAATTCAATGGGTCTTAATTTAAGAATTTTAAAGTTTATTTTTGTATCTAACTTTATTATTATATTATATTTTTTATTAATCCTTATTATATTTCTTAACTAAAGTGAAAGTATATTTATGTATATGATAAATGTTATATAACAAATATTCAACATCAAGTGGTTAATAATTCATAGGATGTAAATCAGTAGTGTATATAAGAAAGTTTTTAAATGTAATTTTGGAGATATCTTTTTAAATTTAATTAATTAATGATGATGTCACGATGGTTTAGTATATAAATGGAGTTAATTGGTGCTTTTGTTTTATTTCTGAAGAAGTCTCTATTGGAGATGAAAGCGCTAAAATGGATTAGTAAAGTGTTTGTATTTCTTTTCGTATTGTGTTTTTCGTCAGTAAAAGTTTCTACTACACTAGTGGTTCTGTACAAGATTTCGGCTATAGATGGGTAGCTTGTTCCAGAGTATAGGAAGTCTCTGGGACAGGAATCGATCCTTCCAGCGTGTCCTGTTTATTGTTGTGACAAGGTTTAGGTCCCTAGAGTGTGTAGCTCGGAGGGATTAGGATTTCTTTAGGTGTAGCATGTCCAACAGCTCTGGGTTTGACATAGCTTTATATGTTAGGCAGAGATCACCTCAGAGTAGGCGTTATGCTACAGAGTAAAGCTGGAGTTTATTGAGGCAGTCAGTGTAGGGCATTTGTTTGAGGCCAGTAATCCTCTTTGTGAGTTACTTCTGTGGCCTTTCCAGTTGCTGCAGAAGTCTTGTGAGGTACATTCCAAAAGGGGCGTTGTACTCTACAATGGGTCTAATGAGTGATGAGTAGAGGGGGAACAATGACCTCTTTTTTTCCTGGATGAGAAACCTTTTATGATGAGGTGTGCCACATAGAAGGACTTCCTGACTACTCTGGCGATGTGACTATCAAAGGAGAGACTACTGTCCATCTGGGTCCCAAGGTCTCTTATCACGCATTCGGTGTTAAGTAGATTGCTGCCTATGTGGTAGTTCATGGGTACAGAGTTTTTACCAAAGGGGATGACACTGCACTTTTTGGCACTGAGCTTGAGGCCATGGCTCTGACACCAGGCATCTGTCTCAGTGAGGCCCTTCTGTAGGATGTCCACATCATTTTTGGACTTGACTATGGCTCCTAGTTTGCAGTCATCTGAGAACTTTGTTAGCCAGAGGCCTTCTGTGTTAGCCTGTACTTCAGAGAAATAGATACCAAACAGGAGAGGTCCCAGGACGGAACCCTGTGGTACTCCACTTGTCACTGCTTTGAGGTCAGATTTGGAGTCTGCAACGTTTACAGTGTGGGTTCCGTCAGTGAGCCAGTTGGCAACCCATCTTGTGATGTAGAGATTTATACCTAGTTTAGTGAGTTTAGCTATAATTCCAGAATGGGGGATGGTGTTGAAAGCCTTGGCGAGGTGAAGATAGGCTGTGTGAACCACCTTACCCTCATCCACGGCTTTGGTGACTGCCTCAAAGAAGTCGATCAGGTTCAGGAGGCATGATCTGCCTTTCACAAACCCGAACTGGGTGGGATCCAGAGTTTGGAGTTTACCAATGTCTTTGTTTATGAATTCCATGATACATTCCATTGCCTTGCAGACCAGGCTCATCAGGCTAATAGGTCGATAGTTCCTGGGATCAGTGGTGGCTCCCCCTTTGTGGAGTGGGATAACTGTTGTTGTGTGTCATTCAGTGGGCACAAAGCCTGATGCGAGGCTATTATTGAACATTGTGCTTAAGTGGGGAGCCAGTTCGTTCTGAAGGTCATGTAGGAGCAGCCTTAGGTCAACTGGTGCCCTAGGCAAAAGGGTTACACGGCGCCCTCCACCACACAACTTGGTGCCCCCATCCTGGTCTACTTACAGCAAATAAATACTAGAAAAGCGCCCCTGTTAGAGCAGCACCCTAGGCAGCTGCCTAGTTGGCCTATGCCTAAGGCCGGCTATGTGCAGCCTGGGATGTTAGCCAGTCCCACGGATGCTGTGTTTTTGGCTTTAGAGGGTGCAGCTTTTACCTGCATAGTTGTGATTACAGGGACTCTGCATTCTTCCTGTATAGATATGGGCCCTTTAGGGGGTGAGAGGGGGTAAAGTTAGCACTGAACCGATCTGCCAGGATGTTGGCAATATCAGTTGGTTCTATAATTTTCGTGCCTTTGTGCTCTAACTCAGAGCAGATCTGGGTGTTGCCATCTAGATTCTTGACATAGCTATAGAATGCTTTGTGCTTATCCTTGGATTTAGTGACTATTTTGTTTTCGTAGCTAGCTGGGTCAGACATGGCTTTGTAAGTCAAGCAGAGATCGCCTCTAAGTAGGCGATATGAGACAGTGAATAGTTGGGAGTTTTTTTAGTCTGTCCATATAGGACAAACTTTTAAGGCCTAGGATCCTCTTTGTGAGGTACTTTTGTGGCCTCTCTAGTTGCTGCAGGTGTTTAGTGAGATACATGCCAAATGGGGCACTGTACTCAATGATTGGCCTAATGAGGGAAGAGTAGAGGGAGACAATGACCTGTTTCTTCGTGGATGCAAAACCTTTAGTAATGAGATGTGCCACATAGGACTTTCTGACCACAGTGGCAATGTGGTGGTCAAGAGAGAGGATGCTATCAACCTGTGTTTCCCAGAGCTCTTATAACACCTTCTGTGTTAAGTGGACTACCATCGATGTGGTAGTTAATGTGAACCGGGTTTTTTCCAAAGGGAATGATGACATTTTTTGGCATTGAGCTTAAGGCCATGGTTCTGATACCAATCGTTGGTCTCAATGAGGCCTTTCTGTAGGATGTCAACATCACTTGGGGAGTTAATAGCTCCCAACTTGCAATTGTCTGCGAACTGTCAGCCAGAGTCCCTTCGTGTTGGCCTGGACTTCAGAGAAGTCGATAGCAAACAGGAGAGGACCCAGGACCGAACCCTGTGGGATTCCACTCATGACTGGTCGGCAGTCTGACTTGGAGTCCGCTACTTTCACACTGTGGGTTCTGTCAGACAGTTTGCAACCCACCTGGTGATACAGGGGTTGATGCCTAGCTTAATGAGCTTTTCTATGATTCCTGAGTGGGGAATGGTGTCAAAGATCCTTGGCCAGATCAAGGTAGGTTGTATGAACCACCTTGCCTTCATCCACAGCTCTGACGACTGACTCAAAGAAATTGACCAAACTGAGCAGGCATGCTCTACCCTTCACAAAACCAAACTGTGTGGGATCCAGAGTTTGAAGATTCCCTAGATCCTTGTTTATTAGGTCCAGGATGATGCGTTCCATAGCTTTGCATATCAGACTCATCAGGCCAATGGGGCAATAGTTCCCAGGGTCTGTAGTTGCTCCTCCTTTGTGGAGAAGGATGACTGTAGCAGTGCGCCATTCAGTAGGGACAAAGCCTAAGGTGAGGCTGTGATTAAATAGGGCACACAGGTAAGGTGCCAGTTCACTCTGTAGTTCATGTAGAACACAGCCAGAGATATTGTCAGGTCCCACAGAAGCTGTATTCTTGGCCTTGGACAGTGCTGTTTTTGCAGCAGTAATATTGGGTGCCTGGCAATCTACTGGTATTGTGACTGGTCTTTTGGGGGGAGGGGTAAAGTTGGCACTGAATGTCGGCAGGTATATTGGCAATATATGTTGGCTCAGTATAGGAGGTACCATTGTGCAGTAGCTCAGCGCAAATCTGGGTATTGCCGTGGAGATTCTTTACATAACTATAGATGGCCATGTGATTGTCTTTACTATCTGCTGCAATTCTGTTTTCATAGCTTGCTTTACAGGATTTGATGAGGGATCTCAACTTTTTGTTGAAGCTGATAAGGGAGTTTTTCCAGTCTTGGGACTTCACCTTATTCCACATCAGTTTCCTCCTCCAGTTGTAGAGTTTGTTTACGGCATGGGACCACCAGACTGGCTTCCTTTTTTTGGAGGAGAGAATCTTGGTTCTATTGGGTATGGCGAGATCCATGCATTTATCTACATGTTCGTACAGTGCATTGGTGTATGATTTGTCAGTCATGCAACTGATATTCCTTTGCATGGGTGCCGTGAAGTTAGCCATCTCTGTTTTTAGGAGCTCAAAGTTAGGCAAAGAGAAAGAAATGGGGAGATCCTATCTGCTGTTAAAAAATGAATAATTAGTAGAGCATACAAAATATTTCATAACTTTAAGAATCTGAGGAGATTTAGAGATTAGAAAGGATTGGTAAGAGAGACTGGATAAGCAATTTATAAAGAAACAATGGTGAGATGCACATACATATCTCACATTTGCAATAAAGTCTAGAAGATTTAGGATCTTTGCCTGGGAATGTTTACATAGGTATTTTTATACCCCAAGTAGACTCCAAAGAATTTTTCCTCAGGCAGATGTGATGGGGAAGAAAATATTTTCTGGGAGTGTAATGAGTTGGGAGACTTTAAAAATTCCCTGCAGACTACCATATCAGAAATACTGGATGAGCAAATTGGTACGACTAAGGAAATGAGCTGTGCTACAGAACTGGAATTGCCCAGACATAGTATGGCCTTGCTGAGTCTAATTATGGCTGCCAAAAAAGCAGTTGCTAGGAAATGGAAATCAAATTCTAAACCAACTGTACTGGAAGTGGTGAAGATAGTAACAGAGATAAAACAACTGCAAATGGGATCTTTAGAAAAGCTTAAGAGCAAATTACATAGAAAAAAATGGAAATTGAGGGAACAATACATGTAGATGAGGAATGAGGTTTAAAATATGGCAGGATTTGAATGAACTATGTACTGTTTGCCTGACAGTGAGTAGATAGATAACTGATGTATAAGGTTTGCAGCTAAAATTATGTCAATATGTTTTTTCATTTATATAAATGCATGATTGTCTATGTCATAATTTAATAGACATTTCTTTTTTAATAAAAAAAAATGATTTTAAACATCCCTTGAGCAAAATTAAACAAATTACTTTGTTCCTTTTTGACTAGAAGTGGTTGAGCAGGGTGAGATGCATTTTTTTTTTCTGCATGCTTCTTAAGAGCATCCAGATATAAAGTCTTTGGGGATCAAGCAACAGGCCTGAAATCCATGACTGAGCCTTTGATACCCTGCCTTACAAGAAGCTGGTAGATACCTCCCTCACTCAAATAAATTGACCCTCAATTCTTTGTTCTAAGCTGATTCAGACAAATATATGGCCTGAATGGACGTGATAACCTTCGTCCATAGTGGCCAACAAAGGGATCACTCTACATGGTCCAGAAAAAGGTATTGGACAGGCCAGTGGTTGCAATTGTGCCATAGTGTCACATACTGTCAGAGGATATACAGATATTGTCAGCCATTTTCACCTGAAGAGGAAGGTGCACAGCAGAGGACGAATAAAATGCTATAGCCACTTGCACCAAGTCCTGAAGACATCTAGGTAAAGGCAAAAAGAGTTTAACTTACTCAGTCTTTGGGGTGAACGGCTGACAAACTGAACACAATTTACCATTATGATCAGCCTCTAAACAGGAAAAACAGTTACAGTGAGTGTCCTTGTACATAATTTTGTGCCCACACTCACGCTTTTCTTTTCTGACATATTAGAAGATTCCTGACAAAAAGTTAAAAACAGATTAGGGTGAGACCTCAAAGGAATATGCAACTGCCAGAAACTAACCACATGGAAAAACTAGACAACCCTAATGACAGTTCTTCATTCATGGACTAGCAGCAAGTTAGTTTTTGTTCAGCTGTACATCCTTTTTATACTGGCACATCATCTTGCACTAATGGAGGATGTATAACAAGTGAGGAAGGTGCTTTAGAGACTGGCTGGATATATGGTATTTGTGACAGAATATGCCCATATGCAATGGCTACTGTAAAAGTGATCTAATCAACATCAAAACATACATGCATCAATAAGCATAGAATCAATAAGTAGTACTGTCACAGTTTGCTCTATACAGTATAATAAAAAATATATGCAGAGTTATTCAGTACAAACTTTTACACACAAAAAACAAACATTAAGGAGGTAGAACACAAACGTATATTGACATTACAGTAAAGCTGTTAGTTTGAACTACAGTCTCATGAAAACTTCAAATGTGCTAGTATTGATAAGATACTGATACTGAATACTTGATTACAAACATTAATGAGAAAGTACAGCTGTATAAGTAAAGTTATCATAACAGTAGATGCTTGAATGATCACCACTGCAATAGCCTTAGCTGTATGGGTTATATCCTACTAAGGATACAACAGGTGGCCAGCTTGCAAAACTTACAAGCACCTTCTACGTGCATTAGCCATTTATCAGATCAAGCTGAGGTGAAGAAACAGTGGTTTGGGTGCCAAGTCTCCAGAGCTTTCATGCCAAATGAGAGAGGCAGGCTAGAGCCCTGAAAGGACCAAAAATACAAAAAAAGGTTATCACCATGGCAATAAAAAACATACAAAAATAGGGGGATGAAGGGAGGGAGTGGCTACTGCAGCAGTAATTCAAACATCTTCTGTTATGGTAACTTTACTTGCACAACTGTAGTATATTCATCACATTGACCACTGCTGCAGTAGATTTAGCTATATGGGTAGACAATCGCAGCTTAAACTGACTGGGATGAGGAAGGATGAAGGTCCAAGAGACCCCTGGAGAATGGTACTAGGAAAGATGGTCTTAGATTTGGGGAATTAATCTAATTTGCAGTGCTCTGTAATGGTATGTGCAGAGGATCAGACTGCTACTTCTAGAATGCTACCCATTCTAAAAAGCCACTGATGAAGCCAAGGCCATAGAAGAAAGTGCCTTGACCCTGCCAGGAACTGCTTTCTTATGACAGGTGTAAGAAAAGGAAATGGAATGAGACAATAATTTGGAAAAAGTCTGTTTTGACACAGACTGCCCCTTCTTACTTTAACAAAAAATGAGCTGATTAGAGTTCCTGAAAGTTTTAGTTCTGTCAGAATAATATCCAAGTTACCTGTGATATCCAAAGTATGGAGTATTCCTTCTCCCTCATTTTTAGGTTCTGGAAAGAAGACAGGGAGATGAATAGTTTGTCTCAAAGTAAATGCAGATAACACTTTAGGCATAAAAGGAAGGAAGGATTACTTATTAAAGAAACACAGTATTTCTGGAAAATGACTTAAGGCTGACCCACTGTTAGAGCTTGCAACTCGTACTCTTCTTGCAGCAGTCAGAGCAATCAACAAAACTCTCTTTCACATTAAGAACCTCAAAAGTCAGCTTGATGAGCTGGTTCAAATGGAGCAACAGAATTTTTCCAAAATGGAATTAAGATCCATGCAATCTGTTTTCTAGAAGACCTAGTATGCAACATCCCTTTCAAAAATATTTTTATATGCAAATGCACTGAGAGGGGTCCTTGGGCAGACATAGTGAAATGGCTGACAGATGTACCTTGATGGAGAAGTAAGATGGGGATAGAGGATAACACACAAATATTGCAGAACCAGATAAACACTAGCCTTAAAAAGGTCCTGGTTCTTGTTTTGGCATCAACCCAAAAACCTTTTTCATTTGCTAATAAGATTTTTCTATTAGCAAGTTTTCTAGCCTCCTTTAATAGCTACTGCACAGTCTCACAAACTAGGTGTCTAAAATATATTAAGATACTATCATTCAGGCAGTTAGCTGCAGTTGGAATACACCCAGCGTCTTTAGTAAGTAGGTCCATTCTGTGACGAAGCAGGTTTTAAATTGCCACTGGCCATTTTCAAAACATGAGAGAACCACTGGTGCCTGGGCCAGAAGGGACTCACCACTCTGAACTTCAGGGAGTCCTTCTAAATCATCAGAATAACTCTGGACATTAGTGGAAAGAGCACAAAGTGCATACATGAACTTTTCTGTCCAAGGACAAGAAAATAAAAGACATACATCTAGGCCTCTTTGTAAGCAGTCCTGGAGTAAAATTTTGCCAAATGACTGTTGTGACTGAAGCCAACAAAAAAATGAGGTGTAGCTGGATCAGTTCCTGGAAGACCCCACTTACTCAGTTTCCATTTGTGAATGTCTGTCCTAGATCACCTCAACTTTTTTGCCAAAAAATGTTACACTGACAGGACATACAATGCCTGTAGTAGAGTGAGACTGTGATGAAAAGCTATATTCCAGGCTAACATGGAAAGACTGTACAGAGGATAGGGTCTGGATCGCCCCAGCTTGTTTATGTAAAACATCAATATGGTGTTGTCTGTAACCACTTGCAAAGGTCCTGGGGACCATAAATGATTGAGATAGTTGAACTGGTCTGTTATTTCTGTGCAACAGTCCCTGCACTTTTATGCCGAAAGGCATGGCTCCCCAAACAAAGTCCTAGGTGTCTGTTGTTACACACTGCGCTGGAGCAGGAAGGGAAAATGGGAGACATGGACTGAAGTAAATTTGGTCTCTCCACCAAAGAATTTCCCTTCTCACAAATCCTAAAACTATAAACCGGAATGTCAAGAGATGATGCTTGTACCATACTGAATTCTTCTCATGTGGCATCTTGCTACAGGAATCATGAGAATTACAGATACAAGTACTACTATCCTGAGAAATTCCCTTGCTGAGACTTTTGTTTGAATGGAAAAACTCAGGAACTGATCTAGACAGAAATAATTTTTCTTGTGGAAGAAAAGCTATTTGAACAGAGATACACAGGAGATGCACTTTGGAAACAATCCTGTGAAAAGAAATTAAACAAGACCTTTGGATGTTCTCCTGAAACACCAACTGGTGCAGGACATCTCTCATCGAAGTGAGAAATTTCTTAAACTTGGAGGAAAAATAGTCTTTAAAACAAGCAAGTAATCTACATAAAAAATTGTGAAGTCTGCAATAGGCCATCACTGGAGCTAGATACTATGTAAATACCCTTGGAAATGTGGATAGCCCAAAGGGTAATGCAGAGACTAAGTGTGAAAAGGACACAAAAAAAACCCTTAAAAAACATTGAAATTTAGAGAGGAATATGATAAGCATCTTTTAAAATCTAAGTTCACCAAACAAATTAAATGGGGAATGACAGGTAACAAGACTGTGAAGACAACAGCATTTTGAACTTGGGTGCTATTGCAAATTGGTTTAAAAAAGAAAGTTATAAAACTGCTCTCCATGAACCTTCATTATTTGGCACCAGAAATGTTCTTGAATTTAAATTTGTTTGTCTCTGCTCATCTGAGAAAGAAGGACCGGTTCTATCACCCTACTGAGTCAGCAGATGCTGAATGATGGATGGGGGGAATGCATGCTACATTTATTTATTTATTTATTTACTTACATTTATTGACCGGGAATGTCCGACTTGACGCAGGTCCATTTTCAACGGAGGCCCGGGGAGAAAAGCTCCACAAATTAAAATATTACATAGTTACAGATGAAGAATCCTAGCAATTAAAATATTACAAACATAGTTACAGATGAAGAACATAGTACATTCAGTAGATAACCAGCATCTGTTCTATCCACGAAGTCACAGCAGATATTAACAATTGTTACAATAAGAAGTTACTGCCATATAATAAGTAGAGAGGCATGGAAGTATCAGAGCTTGCTGTAATCAAAGGTCGTTTGTGGGGGTGGAAGAGAGTTAGAGGGTAGATGGAGTGGGAGACGTTGGAAGGGAGAGTTACAGGGGCATAGCCAGCATGTTTTTAGGTGCGCTTTAAGTAAAGCTTTGAAGTGGGTGCATGATGGTAGAGAGGTTATTGTGGGGGGGAGGGGGTGTTCCATAATTTGGCTATAGCACTGGAGAATAGTGCTTCTCCAGCAGTGTTATTGGCTCTAGTAACCTGGAATTGATTTTTGTTGCTGGATCGTAATGGTCTGGTGGTGAGATAGGGTTGGAGTAGATACTGGAGGGATGGGACCTTTAGAGGATGGTTAACCAGTTTGTGGGCGAGTGTGAGTTGATACCATTGAAGGAGGTGAGGGAGTTCTAGCCAGCCTAGTTCAGTAAGTAAGAGACAGTGGTGACTGTGGTAGGATGCCCCGGTGGCGAATTTGGCGATTTTGTTGTAGCAGGTCTCGAGTTTATTTAGATCGCATTGCCTTAGGTTGGTATATATTGGAGAGGCATAAAGTAGGTTGGAGATGAGATGCGAATTTGCAACTGAAATCCTAGCTGCTTTGGTGAGGAGTTGCTTATTTCTGCATAAAACTCATAGTTTTTGGTGGACTTTGTTTATGGTCATGGATATGTGAATGTCAAATTTGAGACTGTTGTCTATTTCAACTCCTAGCAATTTGGTATGATCTGTTGGGTGGACAGTGGTGTTGTCTTTTGCTGTGATGTTAAAGTGAGAGTTGTTTTGAGTACGTTTGGTGGGTTCAAAGATGAGGAGTTAAGTTTTGTTTGGGTTGAGTATTAACTGGGCATCGGATAGCCAAGTTTCAACAGAGGAAAAAACATCCTGTGTGACCTTTTGCAGTTCGGGTAGAGACTGGGCTGAGCAGATGATGGTTGAGTCATCTGCATATTGTATGAGTGTGCCATGTTTGGTGGCAGAGGCTAGATTATTGTTGAAAATACAGAAGAGTAGGGGAAAAAGGATGGATCCTTGGGGAACACCGATAGAGACAGGTAACTGGGGAGATATGTAATTTTGCCATACAACAGATTGCTGGCGGTCAGACAGGTAACTTTGAAACCAGTTGGTGACTGACTGAGAAAAGGATAGATTATTGAGTACAGAGAGGAGTTGTTTGTGTGGGACCATGTCAAATGCTTTAGATAGGTATAGGAAAGTAGCAGAGGAGAGATGGCCATTGTTTTTATGGTAAAGGATTGATAAGTAGGAATCTGAAAGATTATGAGGTTCCCACTACCATATGTATCAAAGATGAATCACTTTAAATTGTCAAACTCTCTGTTGCCAAAGAGAGAAATGGAAGCTCAGATTTTTGGGAAGGATTACATGTTTGCCAGGGTGGGAAAGGGAAGATGGATTTGAAGATAGCCATTCAAATTTGTTAGACTACTCTTTATTGAAGGCAGTCAATCAAGTTTGTTAGGCTATTCTTTATTTGGGGAGAGGGGAGCTTATTTTTTCCTGGAACTGCCTGCCATTGCTTGCTATGGCAGCTTATTTTGCTTTTGGTAAAAAGTTGTAGAGGTATCAAGCTCCTAGAACCACTTGGAGAAGGAAAGCTGAAAAATCTGTGAAATTCTTTGGATTGGCTTGCCTCTCATCACACTTTTTAAGGACCTCTGTAAGCACATAATCCAAAGATTCCCTCTCCGACTAAGGGAGAATTCAAAATTTCAGCTTTAACATCCTCAAGAAGGTTTTGAGTATGCAATCAAACAAACCTCATCATAACAGTTCTAGCAGCAGCCCTGAAGTGGCATCAACTGAGTCATAAGCACATTTCAAAGAGTAGTAAAAGAAGACACAGAAGCAATAAAAACTATACAAAGATGCTTTTTCTTTAGATGAGGGAAAATAAGTCAGTGTTACTCATGCTCTCAAAGCATGCATGCATAAACATTAACACATAAACTTGACAAAAAGTTTAAAAATAAGTGTTTTAGAAGAATACACTTTTCCCCGAATTGCATAGAGGCTTTCTCATCCTTACCAGATGGGAAGGGACTTGCATTAACTAGATGTTTAGCAGCAGCTGGGTTTACAAGAGAAATCATTCAAGAGTCTGATCTGGGGCTAGAATATAAAAATGTACAAGACTGAAGAACTTTATACAGTCTAGCCACTTTCCTGGTGGCTGTCTGGCAAATTACACGCTGTAAAAAAATTACATTCTCCAAAGCTGGAAGAACAAGAGGAACTGGAGTAGATTCAGGAAATTCCAGTTGCAGTAAATCATTTATTCAGAGACAGTGGAATATCATTATGTTCCTACTGAAAAAAAAAAAAAGATTCATTTTAGAAACTGTTCCAGAAAGAGAAAATCTTCCTAGGCACTGTCAGAAGCCACATATTATGCAGAATCTGAATTAGAAATCTGAGGAGGGAAGAAAAAAAACACAAAAAGTGTCCCTTCATACTCATTTTGTGGTTCAAATTCTTGAATTTCCTCAGAGAATGAAGAATCCATTTTTCGTTTACCAGAAACAGCAGAATTGGAAGGGTCAACAGCCTGAACTAAGCCCTAGAAATCATTCCCGTCCAAGGTAACACGAACATACATCTAACGTTTTGCTTCTTTTTGATAGGAATTTCTGAAGAAGCAAATATACTTTCGAAAGGCAAAATCCCCCTAGGAAGAGACATTCCTGTCTGGCTAGAGAGATGGGCATTTCCTGCACCATTTTTCAAGGCCTACAAGAGTGGTTCACCTTTGCCCACCAAGGGCACACCAGCAGCTGGAAAGGATGAGTCTAACTCTTGGTCTACAGTGACTACACCAGAGGAAGCCACAGAAAAAGATGAATGGCCTGAGGAACCAGAAATAGCCTCACCAGAGTCACATATCTATGGTTGAGGCACTACAGTAGCCTCCTGAAGTGGCAGAGGCTGCTGGATAACTGTTTTCTTTTAGTGGCTTCAATAAGGAAGAATTTAAGTACCATTAGAATTTTCAGTGGTAAAGGTGAAAAACGATGCTCAAATTCTGGCAGAATTTGTCAGTGAAATAGGCAAGTATTAAACAACTTTTCCTCAAAAAAAAAAAAAGTGAAAAGCACTTTAAGCACTTACCCCATCCCCAACAAGTAAAATAACTTTTACTAAGGAAAAAAGAAGCTTTAAATTACGTTTAACAACTTTTTCCCACATAAATTAAACAATGCTCCTTTTTGAAAGTTTGTAAAAGTCACGCAGCAATCTATAAAAATTATTTCTCCCAGCTTAAAATAATTTCAATGAAGTTCACTTTATGTTGAAACTAAAAACTGAAAGTTTTTCCACCCTAAAGAAAATTATCTGCGCAGCAATGGAACAATGTTAGTTGACCACTGTGCCAAGAAAGCCCACAAAAGGAGTGTTCCTCGGTGGCAGAAAAGCTCAGAAAGGCTGTGCTGCCAAATTACTCTTTCTTCAACTCTGCTTGAGCTAACAATTTGGGGACATGGAAGGTGCTTCATTAATCTTTTGAATCCAGCAGGTAGTTACATCCTTAGTGGGATATAACCCGTACAGCTAAGTCAGCTGCAGCAGTGATCAGTATGATGAACATCTAATAGATACAAGTAGAGGAGTTTTATATTACTACTGTTCTTATTCTTAAGTGTCACTGTATATTACACCAAATGTATGCAACAGAATGAACTGCTGGAATGGGGGGGGTATGAGAGATGATTGTTAAAGACTGAAGAGGGTCAAAAGGAAAAGCCATAAAAGATTTAATAGGGGTGCAGGGAAATGTTAGGGAATGAGCTAACCATAAGGTAAGATCCTGGAGATTATAGCTCTGGGAGTCAAGGATATTAGCTAAAGATATTAAAAGCAGAAGAGTTAGTAAAGAAAGTGCAGTGTTTAAGTGATCAATCCATTCAGTAGCACTTGCACTGGGCTTATCTGAAAAAGTAGTTTCTTAATTTAAGTTTGAACTTTTTGATTGAAAGTACACATTATTTGTTTACGAAAGGAATCCCATCCATATTTTGTGGCAGAGAACTGAGAAGTCATGATAGAGATCAAACTGGTTTCAGTGGTCTAGAGATTTGACATGGACCCTGAGAAAGACCTTAGGTTTTAATGTGTGAGGGGGGTCTTTTTGCAAGTCTGCTAGCTAAGAATGGAAGTATCTAGCTTAATGGAGCTCGGAGATAAGTGTCCCTAGCAGGAGTGCAGTTCTCTTTAGTATAGGTTAACCATTTGGCTTTTTGTAATGTAGTAGAGGGGTGTTAATGTGCATACCTCACCTTCCAATCTACCATTTACTGTCACTGTCTACAATATCAGTTCATTCTTCTATCAGGTCAAAAGGGTTACCTCATCTTACCAATGTAACTGCATCTCTATGCCCAACCAAAGGATACAAAGTATAAAAAAAAAAAACAAAACAAAAAAAAAACAAAACAAAAAAAAAAAATGTATGATAACCAAATCTGCTTATTGTCAAATGTGAAGGTCCGAAAGATGCGATTCTTGCAACACAAAATAGGGCTACATATGCAATTTTGTATATGCAAAACTACGTCTGTTTTGAACAGGTTAGATAGCCAATTGCATTTCAAGACACCACAGAATGCACAAGTATATGCTGTATACAATTTCCTTTGAAGGGTTCACACCCGATTTCCACCCCAATTAATTTGTACTGGAATCTGAAAAGTTGCACCACGTCTTTTGTGGCAAAAGCTAAAAACATGTTAAATAAAAATTTTCTTTAATAAATCATAATTCCTAAATCCTTCTACTAAATTTTTTTTTCGACCAAGTTAAACCTTAAAGCAATCTAAAACTCAGATTAACTGTCCAGCAAATGGGCTATTGAAAGCATTTCTAAAACATTCCGAACAATGCTACCTGTGCTCTCAGGGTCGAGACAAACTGCCTCTAAAAGGGCAGGTGACGGGGATGATTTCATGCAACTGTTATAGTTGTATCATAGAGCATGAAGTACAAACTCTCCCAAAACATAAAATCATAACCCAGGTGAACTCCTTCCTCCCTATTTCCCAGTCTTTGAACATTAACAAAACTCATTTTTCATAAGTAGTGCAGATCAGCACATATCCACAAATCAACTGTTGCACGTACAGGCACAGTCAGAGACGGCCAAAATAAAGTAAAAACATTATGGCATTTCAAATGTTGTTGTGAACACAATTTGCAGCTTTATAATAAACCCAACTACCCCATCTGTGAGCTTACTGCATGAAAGTCTAGTGCCTTAAATTATTCAGTCTCTACAATGTTAGTCTATTTTATTTCCTGCACAACATAGTGAGAGACAGAAATATTGTCTAGTTCTCTTCCAACTGATCCACAGCCCTGAAATCTTTGGCTGGGGGGTGGATTGCATGGGACTCCACTGACAGCCCTCTCTTGTTGGAAGCCAAGAATACAGCAATCACAGCAAGGAGGCTTCGATCCAGTCTGGCCTGTCTTTGGAATGACAGAGGATCCGGTCTAGTTTCTGATACATTGGCTCCACAATGCCCACGTGAGGCACTGCCCAAGCTACAGTCAGGGAGTACCAGAAAACCTCCTGAAAAACTTCTTCCAATAGGGGTGATGGGGTCTATGGGCCATAAGCCCCCATTGTCTAATCAACTGAAATAGCCCCTCAAGCATGGGATCTTGGAGGAGGAGATTGTGGCGAAGCCTTCCCCTCAATGAGGTCGTCTTTTGGTGCAAGAGAATCTGATGAGTCTAAGTGCCGCCTCTTGCATGTCCTCTTCCTCAGTACACTCAGTATGGACTCATCCAAGCATTTGGGAGAAGAGTTTTCCCCCAAATCCTTCAGGGTCTAATGAGGCTCTTCTATATGCTAGCTGGGATAGAAACAGATGACCCAAGGTCCTAGACTGGATGACGTCAAAGGGTGGAGCAAATGTGGAAAATGCCTCTTTTAATGCTAAAACCAGGGACATCAGTACCACTGTTGCCAGTGACAAGCACTGGAGATGACGCTTTTGTCTTTATGGAATCTAATGGTGTCCTTTAATGATTTTTTTTTTTTTTTAATACCAAGCAACAAATGCTGACAGGTGGTCACAAAGCGTCTGGCATAATACAAGCTGTCAGTAAGCGAGGTAAGAAGTCAGTCAAGTATGCTTTCAGTAACAGACATAGTGAGAAGTTGTGCCACCTCACATAAATGAACAGAAGGATGAGAACAACAGTTAGAACACAGCTTCTAATGCAGGCTTTAGCTCTTCTCACAAAGATCACAAGTTGTTCAATGTTTTCATTTTTACTATAGGCGGCCTCAACTATAACCTTGGAGAAGTTGTGAGGGGCAAAGATAAAGGGCTACGTTAATATATGCAGTTTTATTAACTTGCATAAAAAAGATGAGACAATTGTGATATTGTGAACATGGAACTGTGTGGGTAAGGGGAACTACTATTAAGAATCCAGAAGAATGTCTGTGCCACTGGTACGGTCGTGGGGGTCGATCCTTCTCATGAGTTATATAATCAGGCAAAAGGGCTTTTTTCATCTAATACGGCTATCCAAAAAAAGTGGTTAAGACTGCACAAGGTACCAGGATTATTCACGGCAATAAAGTTACTGCAGAACAAATGTGGTGGCTATTTATATGGGCCAGTTTTACAACATGTAAGAGATCTATGATTATTTTAAACACAGTTAGAATGAATGTCACCACACAGAATAAGGGGCATTGAGAATTTTGCAAGAAGTTATTTTAAAGAAGAATGGATAAACTATTTTTGCTTCTCTTGGTTCCTAAATCTAAATGAATGACAGGCAATGTGCAAAGAAAGCACAAAAAAAGAGGGTAGGAAAGAAGGTACTGTATATGGTAAATAGAGAGAAGACTGGACAACTTAAATGCAATCAGAAAAAGAAAAAGTTGAAAGATGCAGCTGCCACAGCCTAAATATCAGTTGTCATATCATGTTTCCTCATTGGTTAGTATGACGTGTCGAACAGTAGGCAGGAGTGTGGTCACTACAACACACACACACACACACACACACACACACACACACACACACACACACACACACACACACACACACACACACACACACTTGACAAACTTGGTGAAATCTCAGAGCTTCAAAATGGGCTTAACCCTCTCATGTCCTGAAGCTAAGAAGTGAAAGTAGAACTTTTCATCTTCTGCTCAGCAGCTGGCACGGAAGAAGGTATGCAAATACATCAGAAAGACCCCAGACACCACCTTGGTGGCCAAGGGATGATCCTTTCAAATTCAAGAGATGGCTATTTGATGCTGCATCTAATACCCGTTAATCTTGCCTCTCAGCTTTCTGCAGTGTGGTAAGAGCAAAGAAAGTCTTCCATATACAGACCAGGAAGCCACCATCTCACGGAACTTTCCCAGCAGCTTGTATGAAAGAGTCCTACATGACATTTTGGTGATCTCTTTCATACTATGTGGTGCCAGTGTCTGTTTAGGTTGCATTGCTCAGCTTTGGCACTGGAAGATCTATTCCCACACCAGGTGCTTGGATTCATTTTCAAAAGAAAACTTACACAGCAATGCAGCATAAGTGTATACTACATTTCTGAATGTGCTACAACTTCAGATGAGACAACAACAAGATGTATAATCTGGCTGAGCTGGTGGTATCTCAGGTAGGTGTTAAAGATCCCAATAGGAGACTTTCTCTGGTGGAATGGCCTAATTTCCCCATCTCAGTATGAATACCACCGTTGGTCTCAGCTAAAGACAGGGCACTGACCTTGTGGGACTAAGACAGTCAACAAATTGTAAGTAAATAAATAACAGAAGGAACAAGATTTCAAACAATTTTCAGAGGGTAAGCACACCCTCACTGAAAGGGGGTGTCTATATTAGCCTGGCACAGCTCCTCATCAAGGCACTCCAAACAACTTGCATAGGTGAATGTCTGCCAATATTTCAAAGTACAGTAAACTATATGGACCCTCAACACTAAAGGCAACAAAAAGTCTTCCTACATGCACCCTGGCTTCATGGCTAGGCAGCTCAGGGAATCTGAGTCAAGCTGGTTCATTAAAGGAGACTGGAACTGGATCACCCAGAATGAATGTTAATGCTTTTGTAATACTGGCTAGGCCATTAAATTACAATCTTATACTTTGGATTTTAAATTTCTTCCTAGACTTCATGCTACTTGTGATAGCAGCAACCTAGTATATCTTGCTAACTGCAATTGTTGTCAATGTTTTTATGTTGGCAAAATATCTAGAAGGTTGAGAGACAGGATTTATAACCATCTTTGTGATATTAAGAATCTTAACATACAAAATGCTCTGGCCAAGCACACTGTTGAATTGAATACACACAGTTTTAGTTTAAGGTGCTGCAACTGGTGTTTAATAATCCAAGAGGGGGTTAATGCCAATAATTAATTTGAATTTGTTGAATTATTAGGTTACGTGCCCATATTTATCCAGGTTTGAACAGCTATGCAAGTATTAAATCTGCATTAGAGGCACGGCCCTTTAAGTGAGTTTTTGCAGTAGTTTTTTAACTACTTAATTGATGTGCTCATGCTTTTAATCTTAATTTGATGTTAATTGATTTTAATTAGCATTTAGCTCTTATTTCAACTGAGTGCTTGACTCTGTATTTTGAGAGCTAATGAAGCATGGTTACCCCACGTGAAAGCACTTAGCCTTTTGGTTTTATTCTTGGAATAAATTGGATTTTATAGCTTTGGTGGTCCTACCTTGTTTCTTTTGATCTATTGTTTATCACCTTCTGGGATCGGACCTTTGGGTGGCAGTACATACCTTTGTTTTTTAATATTTCTTGGCTTTGTTTGGTATTACTGCAGCCGCATGGCTGAAACAGCTTCTTTGGAATTGGACTATAATCCCATGAGGGAGTATTTACAAATGAAATGGAATGCCATTTTTGCACAGCAGGGCAACCGGCTTTTGAACCTAGACTTGGAATGTACTCCTGCATCTGCCTATACAGGTGCTGTTGATAATTTACAAGAGTTTAACAGTTCACTTAAAGAATTTGAAAATTATCTCTATAAGCTGCAGTGTTTAATTTGGCAATGTCAGCATTTAGAAGCCATCTTGCATTTCCATGTCATTCCTAAAGGGATGAGAGCACTATGTATGCTGACTTATGGAGATGCTCATCCTGAATTGCTTAAAAGCTGGCAGCAGCTTAATATTGAGCTGGGCCATAAGTATATGAAGTTAACTGATTTCCACCGGATTGAAGATGAATTAACTAAGAAGATGGAAATGTTACAAAAAGATCTATCCTGTCATTTTAAAGGTGAAGTTTTTACAGACTTGCTTGCCAACACTTACATGAATGTGTCCCTCTACAGTAATAGGTTGCAGCATACAAAACAGCGTAAGCTGCAACGGGACTTCAAAGAGTTTAGTCTCGGCAATGTTTTTATGTGGCCGAGAAACAACGTAACCAATGTCTCATCCACAATGAATACAGCATCTGTTTCTGACTCTTTACAGACTGATATGTTGCCTATTTCCGCAGAGTCTATAGGTTCATAGGTTGATACTAGGCTATCTGCCCTAGGGCATTTACAAGCCTAGCCAGAGTGTGTTTGGCTTTCACCACCCTTTTAGATATGTAGACTGTGCCTATGAATAGTAGGTCACAGAATATAGTCCCTTTATGGTTAGTTTATTGTGCCTCTGTCTCGCATGGACCCAGAAGTGATCCCAGGGGTATACTTGCGATCTCCCATACACTCGTCAAGATTTCTCTTGAAGAGGGTGAGTGAGGGGCTCTGCCTAACCTGGACTGGGATTTTGTTCCAGAGTGATGGGAGTCTCTGGGATATGAATCTGTCCCTCCAGCATGTCCTATTTATTTCTGTGCTCAGGTTTAAGTCACTAGAACGTGTAGCTCTAAGGGATTTGGATTTCTTGAGATGGAGCATATCCATTAATTCTGGGTTGGACATGGCTTTATATGTCAGGCACAGATTGCCTCCGAGTAGTCCCTTTATCCTCTTGGTGAGGTACTTTTGGGGTCTTTCCAGTTGCTGCAGGTGTCGGGTAAGGTACATCCCAAATGGGGCATTGTATTCAATTATGGGCCTGATGAGTGATGAATACAGTGGCACAAAGACCTCTCTTGATCTAGATGTGAAACCTTTCGTGATGAGGTGGGCTATATAGAAGGTCTTTCTGACCACTTTGGTAACGCGATTGTCAAAGGAGAGATTACTGTCTACTTGGGTCCCTAAGTCCCTAATTACTTCCTCCGTACTTAGTGTGTTACCTCCTATGTGGTAGTCTGTGGGCACTTTATTTTTCCCAAAGGGGATGACTATGCATTTTTTTGCATTTAGCTTTAGGCCATGACTCTGGCACCAGTTATCTGTCTCTGTGAGACCCTTTTGGAGTATGCTTGTGTCAGCCGGGGAGTTTATTATGGCACCTAGTTTGCAGTCATCTGCGAACTTTGTCAGCCATAGTCCTCCCGTGTTTGCCTGTACCTCAGAGAAGTAAATACCGAACAAGAGACGTCCCAGGACTGAGCCTTGTGAAACTCCACTTGTAACTGGTTTAGAGTCTGACAAGGCACCTGCAATTCTGACCATGTGGGTTCTATCCCTGAGCCAGTTTGCAACCCATCTTGTGACATAGGGGTTGATATTTAAGCTAGTGAGCTTATTTATGATACCTGAGTGGGGTAGTGTGTCGAAGGCTTTTGTGAGGTCCAGGTAGGCTGTGTGGACCACTTTCCCTTCGTGTATGGCCTGGTAATTATCTCAAAGAAGTCGACCAGGTTCAAGAGGCAAGACTTGCCCTTAAAGCCGAACTGGGTAGGATCCAATGTCTGAAGGTTACTGATATCATTGTTTATGAGTTCCATAATGATATGCTCCATAGCTTTGCAGACCAGGCTAGTCAGGCTTATAGGGCGATAGTTTCCGGGGTCTGTTGTGGCACCTCCCTTGTGGAGCGGGACCACCGTTGCTGTACACCATTCCTTGGGTACATATCCTGTGGTAAGGCTGAGGTTGAACAGGGGACTTAAGGTGAGAGTTTAGCTCATCTTGTAGCTCGTGTAAGATGCATCCCAGGACACTGTCTGGTCCCATTGATGCTGTGTTTTTTGCTTTGGAGAGGGCAGCTCTCACCTGATCATCTGTGATGTCTGGGAGGTTACACTCTGTTGGGATGGAGACTTGCTCTTTTGGGGAGGATGGGGGGGGGGGGAATTTGCACTGAATCTGTCTGCCAGGATGTTGGCAATGTCTGTTGGTTCAGTATATTTTTTGTCGTTTTGCACTAACTCGGAGCATATCAGAGTTGCTGCCCAGGTTCCTGACATAACTAAAGAATGCCTTGTGGTTGTCCTTAGTATCTTGTACAATTTTTCTTTCGAAGCTGGCCTTAGATGATGATTTTATGAGGGATCATAGCTTCTTGCTAGTACTGATCAGAGATGCCTTCCCTTTTTGGGATCTTGCTCTATCATGTAGTAGCTTCCTCCTTTTGTTGTACAGCTTATTTATGGCCTGGGTCCACCAGACAGGTCTCCTGCCTTTGGAGGAGTGAGTCTTGGTTTTATTTGGGATGGCATGATCCATGCATTCCTGTAGGTGTCCATAGAATGCATTTGCGAAGGATTCTGCGGTTTGAGCTGTATTTTCCACTGGCCCAGGGGCTTTGAAGGTTTCCACCTCAGTTTTGAGAAGTGTGAAGTTTGCTTTTGAGAAGTTATTCACTGTGGTTACCTTGGCTGGGGGTGGGGACGGGATATGGATGTCCAGTGACCTTACCAGTGAGGGGTATACCTCTGGTGTGGAACATATAGTCCCTATGTTTGTGATGACCAGATCCAATATGTTTTCCCCTCTTGTGGGGGTATTGACCAGTTGTTCCATAGCATTTGAGTTTATAAATTCTAGGAACCTTTGGGCAAGGGTTGTAGGCTTGAGTAGTTTACCCAGTCAATGTTTGAGTAGTTGAAGTCACCCAATATGATGGTGTTTGGAGAGACTTTCATGTTCTCCAGTGTTTTCAAGAAGGCCGAGTGGGGTTCCCGAGTTTGGGAGGGTGGTCTGTAGCAGGCTATAAACTGAAAAGCAGTTTTGCCCACTGTTAGTTGCACGTGAATGGTTTCCGTTGCTTCATGCAGTGCTACTAACCTGGAGGTGTGGGTATTTTTGATATATATGGACACTCCCCCTCCTTTTGTGGTTCAGTCCAAGTTTTGTGGCCGGAAAGCATGGTATGAAGTATAATCTGGTAGTGCTAGGGTGCTTTCTGGAGCCTTGAACCAGGTCTCCGTTACTGCGCAGACATCGATGTTCTCCATACTGAGGAGAGTCTCGAGTGCGTACATTCTGAGCTTTAGACTTCTGGCGTTGAGTAGCATTACCCTTAGTTTCTTTTTCTCTGTATTGTCTATGGAGGTGGGTTTGTCTTTTGAGCCTAAAAAAGGCACTATGGGGGTGGCAAGAGCCTTAGCCAATATTCAAAAAGCCCAGGGGTGACAGGTGCAAGCCGTCCCTAGCGAAGCAGCGTGGCTTGTCGAGCATGTCATCCCAGGCTGACGGACACTGGATCCCCTTTGAGTGACACCAATATTTTAACCAATTGTTAAAATTTGACATTTTTTCTTTATACTGTGGCATCATTCTTGGTGAGGTAAGATGCTACTCAAGGTCAGGGTCATACCAGTATGGGCTACATGATCAGAGAGCTCCTCTGCATCTCTTTTCATGTAGTCCAGGGAGGTACATCTCAGGTCATTCACACCAGCATGGACAATGACGGAATCATATTTGTACTTGCTTTGGAGTGACCTGAGTGCGTGTGTTATGTGGCGGATCCTGGCACCCGACAGACAGCTTACAGTGACCTTCTCCTTGTTCAGCCTGGTGAGTGGGACGTCAGTGTGTCGGACTATAGAGTCACCTATTACAAGTGTATTTGGTATGATGTTTAGCCTTATGGGTTGGGACTGTATGGCACACTGACTTTGTGGACTATGTGATACGTGGGTATGCCTTCTGTAAATACCATAAAAGAGCCAGCAATTGTCTAGTAATGTTCCATCACAACAGTTAGAATCTTCATCTGTTCTGTTACAAGGGTTGACCCCTCCACCCAACCAGCAAGCCTTAGAAATCACTGTAGCTGGGGCTAGACTGAAACTGTTACCACCTTTCAACATGGAACGTTTTTTACCATTACCAGTGAAATTACGCACCACGTCCCAGTCGAGGTCGTCAGAATAGAAAGTACTCGGGAGAGAACACCACCAACAGAAGAACCAGGAGATAAATAACCTGGTTTTTAATCTATCAGAAACATGAACTATCCATGGCAGAGATGTCATTACTGAATAAAGGTGCATCCTTTATTCCCTCAGCAGGTACAAATGTGAGTGACCTGCTCACTGACTCAAGGATGTTTGGCCGCACTGTTACTTTAAAACTGCTACATGATAAAGACTTAAATCAACAAACTGAAATTTCCTTGAAATGCAGAAGTCTGTATACCCCTGTGTTGCCACCTCATGTGGATTGTTTTGTAAAAGCATGTGAAAGGGACATTTACAAACAATTTTTTGTTAAGCACAACTGCTCCTCTTTCAATTTTACTACTGATTAGAAAGAAGCTTTATGGTTCTTGCAAAGTAATATAGCTTTAGCGATTAGACCAGCAGATAAAGGTAGGGGGATAGTACTTATGAACAGGAAAGACTACAATAAAGCAATGTATGAGTTACTGCAAGATATTAATACATATGTCTGTATAGATGCTCCCCACCTTATGCATATTCTTAGACAGGTCCATGATACAATTTATGACCTTTTAATGCGTAGACAAATAGACTACAGCTTATATTGTTATCTATACATAGAACATCCACTTATTCCTTGTATTAAGGGTTTACCAAAGGTGCATAAGCTTGCACATCCACCCCCTATGAGACCTATAGTTGCAGGAGGTGAGTGAGCAACTGAAACCATGTCTATCTATATAGAGCAGAAATTAGGACCGATTGTGAAGCAAATGCCAACTAGTTTAAAAGATACTACTCAGTTTCTTAATGATATTGATGTATATAATAATAATAATGATTCTTCCACTTATGAATGTTTATTGGTTACACTTGATGTAAAAAGTCTCTTCACTTCTACACCTAAGGAATATGGTTTGGATGCCATCAGAGAAACTCTAAATAGTATGCACTCCATCAGTAATAATGACACGACCTTAATTTGTACACTACTGGAAATGGTACTTTCCAACAATGTGTTCTTGTTTGACAACAATATATATCTGCAACAATGGAGTGTCGCCACGGGCACCCCATGTGCGAATTCCTATGCAAATTTAGTGGTACACCATTGGGAGAATATGCATGTTTTCAATTGTACTAATTTTCCACACTTCATTTTATATAGACAGTTTGTGGATGACATTTTTCTGTTGTGGAATGGCGAGCCTTCTTGCCTGCAGAATTTAGTTAAATATCTAGAGTCAACGACTGATTTTCTGAAGTTTATCATGACATCATCCACACAGAAGGTAGACTTCCTAGATGTCACTGTACATAGGGATGACTCTGGGGTACTTAGCACTGGTTTGTTTCGAAAACCGTGCTGGAAAAATAACCTGCTAGAATTTAGCAGTATGCATCCCAGATTCATATTCCCTAATATAGTGAAAGGACAATATCATAGAATGAAGCCGATTTGTAGAGAACAAACTATGTTGAATGATGAAATTAACACCTTAGAGCAGTTGTTTGCAGACAGGGGTTACACTCTGATGGTACTGGATAGAGCTAAAAAGAATGTGTTACTGGAGATGAATCCAATTATGAATAGTCTTATACATTCATCCAAAAATGGCCTTTCACACTCCTTGAATTACCCCAGGTATACCAGACATTTCAGAGGTAGGAAATTTTGTTTTATAACAAAATATGCCAATGATACTGCAGTTATGGATGAAATTATTAGACAGAATTGGCACATATTGACCATAGATCCTACTACAGTTGATATTGGAGTACCAAGTTCCATATATAAGAATAATTTATACCTAAACCAACTTTTATGTAGAGATGTGAGGCAGCACATTCAGCAAGATAAGAGCCTACGTTTTGGCACTTTTCCTTGCAGACACTGTAATATGTGCAGAACAATAAATGCAACACAACTCTTTTGTCACCCTATTTTGGGCTTTAACTTTCTTCCTATATTTCATGCTACTTGTGATAGCAGCAACCTAGTATATCTTGCTAACTGCAATTGTTGTAAATGCTTTTATGTTGGCAAAACGTCTAGAAGGTTGAGAGACAGGATTTATAACCATCTTTATATTATCAAGAATCTTAAGATACAGAATGCTCTGGCCAAGCACATTGTTGAATTTAATACACACAGTTTCAGTTTTAAGGTGCTGCAACTGGTGTTTAATAATCCAAGAGGGGGTAATGCCAATAATTATTTTGAATCTGTTGAATTAGTGGATTTTTAGGTTACGTGCCCATATTTATCCAGGTTTGAATAGCTATGTAAGTATTAAACTTGCATTAGAGGAACGGCCCTTTAAGTGCGTTTTTGCAATAGTTTTGTAACTACTTAATTGATGTGCTCGTGCTTTTAATCAATTTGATGTTAATTGATTTTAATTAGCATTTAGCTCTGTTATTTAAACTGAGTGCTTGACTTTGTATTTTGAGATATGATGAAGCGTGGTTACCCCATGTGAAAGCGCTTATCCTTTTGGTTTTATTTTTGGAATAATTTGATTTTATAGCTTTGGTGGTCCTAGTTTGTTTCTTTTGTTCTAATCTCATACTTTAATTTTTTGTACCTATCATAATTTACTTTGTCTTCTATGCTGTGCTTCTTATACAAATGTTAATTTATAATAGCTACTTTTGTACAGCTTGTGTACTATACTAAACATTGTTGTTAAACTCAGTACTGCACTACACGCCTTTATGTCTGAAATTGTGCACTGTTTGTTCATGGGTTTGTTCATGCCTCTGCTGTTCTCTGTACTAGGGTTGTGGCTGAAAAAGGTCAATACACCACGAGTGGATGGGCAACTGGCATGATCCCTGGGGTGAAGTTTCTGTTACCCATCCACTCGTCAAGATTTCTCTTGAAGACAGCCAGTGAGGTGCTCTCCTTGACATGAATGGGAAGCTTATTCCAGATTAAGGGCAGTCTTTGGGAGATGAGCCTGTCCCTCCAACATGTTTTGTTAATTATGGTAATGAGGCTGTGATCTCTAGAGTGTGTGGCACGGGGGTTGGGATTGTTTTTTAGGTGTAGCATTTCAAGTAGGGCTGGGTCGGTTATGGCTTTGTAAGTCAAGTAGAGAGCACCTCTAAGTAGGCAATAAGAGACTGAGAACAGCTGAAGTTTCTTGAGTCTGTCCATGCAGGACATATGTTTAAGGCCTAGGATCCTTTCTGTGAGGTACTTTTGTGGCCTCTCCAGCTGCTGTAGGTGTCTAGTCAGGTAGATACCAAACGGGGTGTTATATTCCATGACTGGTCTAATGAGGGAAGAGTAGAGACAGATGATGACCTCTTTCTTCCTGGATGTGAAACTTTTGGTTATAAGATGCGTCATGTAGAAGGCCTTTCTGACCACAGTGGCAATGTGGTGGTCAAAGGTGAGGTGGCTGTCAACCTGGGTTCCCAGATCTCTTATGGTCCCCTTCAGTGCTAAGTGGGCTCCCATCAATGTGGTAATTCGTGGGAACTGAGTTTTTTCAAAAAAGGGGATAACGCACTTTTTGGCGTTAAGCTTCAGGCCATGGTTCCGACACCAGTCATTGGTCTCCTAGATGCCCTTTTGTAGGATGTCTGCATCACTTGGGGAGTTGATAATGACTCCTAGCTTGCAGTCATCAATGAACCTGGTCAGCCAGAGTCCTTCTGTGTTG
Organism: Protopterus annectens; assembly: GCF_019279795.1. Lineage (NCBI taxonomy): Eukaryota > Metazoa > Chordata > Ceratodontiformes > Protopteridae > Protopterus > Protopterus annectens. The sequence goes on along the minus strand of NC_056735.1, from coordinate 1,251,655,768 downwards.
GCCTGGATTTCTGAGAAATAGATGCCAAACAGGAGAGGTCCCAGGACCGAGCCCTGTGGGACTCCACTTAGGACTGGTTGACAGTCTGACTTGAAATCCACAACTTTCATTCTGTGAGTCCTGTCTGTGAGCCAATTTGCAATCCTATTGATGCCTAGTTTGGCGAGTTTATCAATGATACCAGACTGGGGAATGGTATCAAAGGCCTTGGCCAGGTTGAGGTAGGCTGTATGCACTGCCTTATCCTCATCCACAGCCTTAAGATCTTCCTAAAACAAGGATCAAATGAGCAGAAGAAAGATGAAGTGAATGATTTAAAAATATAGAGCAACACAAAAAATGTCTCTAAAGCTCTCGGACTGCAATCAGCAACATTGCAGAAGAGGACTAGCAGACCTCTACCAACTATTAACTAAAAAAAGTTGATACATGCTCTTTCCATACAGAAAATTTCATACAGGAAGCTAGATGCATGTAGTACAATTTCAGATTTATTACACATGGTCTATAACTAAACCACATTACGCAAAGTAAAAACAACCTAATACACAGCTAGACAAACACAAATTAAAACACTATATAGCATTAAAATAATATGAAGTGGGCCAGTTAAACCATTCATGATCTATAAAATGCTTTATGGCAGAAAAATATGAGCTTAATCATATGTTCAAAACAATAAAACTTAAGGGACTGTTTGAAAATGCTCAGTGTTTTGGACACACTCACCCACCAAGACGGCAAATTCTAAATGTGCAATCACAAATGAATGGAACCTAACCACTAGCAAAACTCCAGTGCAGCAAGATATCTGCACAGACACTCAGCTGAACAAATATCTTGCATACAAAATAGTCAAATATTCAAATTAATAATAATTACAGTAATTATAATATTCATAATTATCAGTATCAGTGGTACAACAGATACAAGTGCCTTATAGGTGGGAGATCAGAAGGTTTGTGGTTCTACTCCCACCCCAGGTGCATGGATTACTTTCCAATACTGACATTGCACTGCAGCATACAGGGAGTGCTGCACTCCTCCACGTGCTGTCTTTCAGATGAGACGTTAAGCAAAAGGCCACATCAGCCTGAGTTGGTGGCAGCTGAGATGGATGTAAAAGATCTCACAGCACCTATTAAAAAAAGTCAGGGAGGTTCCCCAATGTTATGGTCAAATTTCCCCCAACAGTATAAATACCATCTCAGGTCTCAGGTTACTAGCCTAGTGAGACTAACATGGTCAACTTTTTGTTGTTGCGTCTTTCAGCTTTTCCCGGTTAGGGGTCGCCACAGTGGAACTCCGGTCCGCTAATGATTGGCAGTAGATTTTTACGTGCCGAGTTGCCGGCCCTGACGCACAACCTTCAACGAAGGTACGCCCATTCACGCAAGTCTCCACACAGAAGACGCTCTAGCTGAGAATCGAACAGGACAATGTCTTACTGTGAGGTGACAACGAGGGAAAAAATAAATACATCACACTTTGTAACACACACTTGCATACAAAGGAAATACTGTACCCTCCACTACCTGCTAGTTGTATATCATCTCCAAGATCATGATCTCATACCTGGACTTCAATCAGCTGTTTTGTCACTCTGTGCCTATTCAATATCTATGGCCGACACACAAACGCACATACATACACATATATTTATCTATATCTAATCATATATATATATATATATATATATACACATACACACATACATAAACACACGCACAACATATTTATATATTTATTCTGTTTACCAGGAAGATGGACTGGTAAACAAAAAAAAAAATTTTCAGATACAACATAGGAAAAGACAGTATCAAAGAAAATACATAAACAGTCTGAAAATCAGTACAATAAATGCAGTATAGTCAATACAATAGAATACAAGTTTGCACAGTCAGTCAAAGGCAGCAGCAGCAACAGATAATGTACTTTAGCAAAATAAGCAGATTACATGGCAGACGTTTTCTGTTTTTTTTAGGGGGGGCGGGCATTGGCCCTCATTTAGGATTTTACAGATGAGTGTGTCTAACAGAAAGGTTGATCTTTCAGTGGCAGGTAGCCAGTTCAACTCCTTAGAAGGGATGACAGTGGTGTGATCTAGTATCAACTATTACAGCAAATCTGAAGATCTTGTTTTCTGTGATTTGTGGTCTCTTGGTATTGTAACAGGGGAAAGGTTAGTAGTAGCCCATATTCCTATTCTGGTAGAACATTTCTGGCAATGGATGTGCGCGAGCTACAGTGATAGACTGCTAGAAATTCAACAGCAGAGTTTTAACTGGGATAGGACTTTGCTGATAACATTGTCAGTATGAGAAGAAAATGTGAGGCGTAAATATTTGTATTAATACAGATTTAAGCATCTTTTTGCCATAGACAGGAATTCCATATGCCAATCATGGAGGGATACAACAGGCCTCATGGGCAGTTTAATGGGATACTTGCGTATTTTGGCAAATCGTATATTATCGGAATAAGTGGTTGTTTAACGAGAAGAAACTTATATAAATCATAAGAAATAAGGCCACTCATTAGAAAATCATACAACATAAAATGAACATGCAACTCTAACACATGACTTTTTTCAAAAAACATAGGTATTGGAATCAGAGAACATGGCGGACATACAACCCAAATAAAACATTCTGTCCGTAACAATTGCTTCACCTTTGTCAGCTGGCCGAATTTGAATCGACTGAAGTTCTAATTGTAACAATGATGTATACTCTCTCTCTCAGTCAAATTAAAACATTTACTCATATATGCCGAGGATAGCGTTCACAATTCCCGATTCACAAGTTTTAAGAAATGCTTCTAAAACTGGATGTAAGACTGGGATAAAAGTGCTAGGATTTTTCAGATTAGAAGCTTGCATCTTGCAAGGAAAAATACATTTCAACAAAGTTTAAAATTCAATATCACATCACAAATATTTGTATAGCTGGCTGGAAGTGGTAGTGTTTCCATATTCATAAAGGATGCGCACACCTCCAGACAGGTAGCCCAACATAATGCATCAGAGATACTTCAGGTGCAGCTAACATTGGGTAAGACAGTGATTCAGGTCGTAGCCTGTTATAGGTCCCCAACCATGTCCCAAGACACTCACTCCACGTTCCTAAGCATCCTGGAGAATATTAGGGTCCAACCTAACACACTCATACTGGGTGACTTCAACTACCCATCCATTAACTGGGAAAACTACTCTGCACTTGCCCAACGTTTCCTGGAATTCTTTAATTCCAATTCCCTGGACCAGCTCCTTCTTAGCCCCACTGGAGGTAGCAACATCCTTGACCTGGTCATTACTAACATGGGTGACCACTGCTGTACACCAATAGTCATCTCCTCCCTGGTTAGATACGACAACAAACTAATCACCCTGGAAATCCACCCCCCCTCCCCTCAAAGATAACCACCATGAAAAACTTCTCCAAAGCTAACTTTGGGTACCTAAGAACAGAGGTGGCTAACTTCAAAGCACCCATGCAAATGGAGAATAGTTGCATGACCGCCGAATCATACACCAATGCACTGTACAAACACATACACAAATGCATGGATCTCACCATAACAAACAGAACCAAGACACTCTCCTCCAAAAAAGGAAGAAAATCTGGTGGTCCCCGGCCATAAACTCTACAACAGGCAGAGGAAACTGATGCGGAATAAGGTGAAGTCCCAAGACTGGAAAAACTCCCTTATCAGCCTCAACAAAAAGTTGAGATCTCTCAACAAATCCTCTAAAGCTAGCTATAAAAACAGAATTGCAGCAGATAGTAAAGACAACCACAAGGTCTTCTATAGTTATGTAAAGAACCTCCATGGCAATACCCAGATTTGCTCAGAGCTACTGCACAATGGTAGCTCCTATACAGAGCCAACAGATATTGTCAATATACTGGCCGACAAATTCAGTGCCAACTTTACCCTTCTATGCACCACCCCAAAGGATCAATCACAGGTTAAAACAGCACTGTCCAAGGCCAAGAATACAGCTTCTATGGGACCTGACAATATCCCTGGCTGTGTTCTACATGAACTAGAGTGAACTGGCACCTCACCTGCGTGCCCTGTTCAATCACAGCCTCACCTCTGGCTTTGTCCCTACCGAATGGCGCACTGCTACAGTCATCCCTCTCCACAAAGGAGGAGCTACTACAGACCCTGGGAACTATCGCCCCATTAGCCTGACAAGTGTTATATGCAAAGCTATGGAACGCATTATCATGGACCTAATAAACAAGGATATAGGGAATCTCCAAACTCTGGATCCCACAGAGTTTGATTTTGTGAAGGGTAGGTCATTCCTGCTCAACTTGGTTGACTTCTTTGAGTCAGTCACCAGAGCTGTGGATGAAGGCAAGGTGGTTCATACAGCCTACCTTGATCTGCCCAAGGCCTTTGATACCATTCCCAACTCAGGAATCATAGAAAAACTCACTAAGCTAGACATCAAACCCTGTATTACTAGGTGGGTTGCAAAGTGGCTCACAGATAGAACCCACAGTGTGAAAGTAGCCGACTCCAAGTCAGACTGCCGACCAGTCACGAGTTGAGTCCCACAGGGTTCAGTCCTGGGTCCTCTCCTGTTTGTTAACTACTACTCAGAAATCCAGTCCAGCACAAAGGGACTCTGGCTGACAAAGTTTGCAGACTATTTTAAGTTGGGAGCCATTATTAACTCCCCAAGTGATGTTGACATCCCACAGAAAGGCCTCACTGAGACCAATGACTGGTGTCAGAACCATGGCCTTAAGCTCAATGTCAATAAATGTGTCGTCATCCCCTTTAGGAAAAACCCAGTTCCCATGAACTACCACATCAATGGTAGTCCACTGAACACAGAAGGCGTTATAGGAGATCTGGGAACACAGGGTGACAGCAACATCTCCTTTGACCACCACACTGCCACTGTGGTAAGAAAGTCCTTCTATGTGGCACATCTCATTACTAAGGGTTTTGCATCCAGGAAGAAAGAGGTCATTGTCTCCCTCTAATCTTCCCTCATTAGGCCAGTCATCAAGTACAATGCCCATTTGGCATGTACCTCACTAGACGTGTGCAACAACTGGAGAGGCCGCAAACGTACCTCACAAAGAGTATCCTAGGCTTTAAACACTTGTCCTATATGGACAGACTCAAAAAACTCCAACTATTCTCTCTGTCGCATATCGTCTACTTAGAGGCAATCTCTGCTTGACTTATAAAGCCATGTCTGACCCAACTCTGTTAGAAATGCTACATCTAAAGAAATCCCAATCTCTCTGCACCACACGCTCCAGAGACTTCAACCTCATTACCACAATCAACAGGACTTGCTGGAGAGACAGATTCATAACCCAGAGACTGCCCATGCTATGGAAAAGACTTCTCATACATGTCAAACAGAGCACCTCACTGGCCCACTTCAAGAGAAATCTTGAGGAGTGGATGGGAAATAGAAAATTCACCCCGGGGATCACTCCAGTGGCTCTACTCGACAGATGGACTGGAAACTAAGGTCAGGTGGCATGATGCCAGGGTAATCCTAAGGGCTAGTCTTGTAAAGGATCCAGGGCCATTAGCCTATTAGCCTAGTACACACCTATGAACCTAAAAGAACTGCAAGTTGATCATCAGTCAGTTGAAAAGAAATATTACGAATCAATGACCCTTCATTGTTTTCTGCGTTAAAGCATCTACAACATGTTGAACTTGGTTTACCGATACCATGCATCGTTTCCTTTCAAGGCTCAATGAATGCCCTGATCTGTAAGTCTCTCCACTCTTAAAGGTACAGGCAGGCTCTGAAAAACTGAAGGTGAAAAGCCAACAGTAGAAATGATTTCTTCCGAACATCGGTTGTAACATCAAAAGTCTGCTGATCTCTATTAGATATAATCTTATCAGATGTAGCAAAAGCACAGCTGGCAATGGTTACTCTCGTTGAATTAGATAGCCCCTCACCACAGTCATTTGAGCTTAAATTCTCTTCCAAGCTATTCAAAACATTAGCTTGTACACTGTTTTGTACATTACTCCTCGGTCAGGTGAATATATCACCAGCTATCAGTCAGAATAGTCAGTCACAATTTTCTTTCATTTCTGATTCTGCAGCCTTAGCTCATATACAGAGATGTTACTAGACATCTCATTCAAGCCTAGCTGGTATATTTCTGAGGCCAACTTAGTATTCAACATCTGTTGTAATGGGTTTATTTCACCAAGGAGTATTTCTTCTGTAGGTTTGAAAAACTCAAACAGCTTCATGTAATTAAAACCCAAATCAAGGTTTGAGCATTTTCCAGTGTTTCAAAAGTTCAGGATAAGAGTTCCCATATATAGGCATTTTAAAAACACGCAGCCCTCTAGGTATAATTAAAATGCAGACAAGCCTCTAAATGGAGCCGTTGTCACTGCAATCATTTAAACTTGTATAGCTTATTCTCAAGTTCTCGTAAAGAAAAGCTTCCATACTCTCAGTTTCTACTACAGAACTATTCTCATTGAAATCTGTAGTATTCAGATGTAACAAGGGAATACCCTCAATATGTATCACATGACACAAACTATCAGGGTGCCAAGTATTCTCAGAAGTTATAGGATTATAGTCTAGCTCAAAGTCATGACCCTCGGCCACATTCCACATAAAAAGCCAACACAAAAGCAGAAGTCGGACAAAAAGCAGTGACGTGGATGAAGACAAGGCCAAACAAAACCAGTAAACCAACAAAGAAGTAAAAGGACTGACCAACATGGCTAAAAGATAAAATAAAACTTTAATAAACTGGCAAGTGCTTTCACGCCTACTGCTGTTCCATCAGACTATAAGAACACAATAAATCATAAGCCAATATATATAAAACATCTAATGACTCTAATGGCAAATAAATAAAACAAGTCATGTGACTTCAATGCCGGTTTTAAAAATGCATCATTAAACCAGATCTTTTATTGGCTTGCTTGGCAATAATCCATCTCATTAAAGCATATTACAGTCTATTAATAAAAATCACCACCATTCAAATCATGAACAGTAAGCTGCAGTAAAAATCGGAATGAATGTGAACTCCCATATGAATGAACATGCTTGGCTTATGCATTATAAGTTTTATTTCTACATATATCATGCATAAGTTCTAGATGTTCTAGGATACGTTCCTTTAATGACTGATTCATTTGTCCTACGCAAAGACAAGAACAAACAGTGGAGAAAGCCAAGTAGACCAAATCTGTACTACTGCCATCTGCAAGTAAGTTTGGTGTATAGCAAATCCCAGTATCTGTGTTTATGTGCAAACCCTGGCAAAATGCATATCAGTATGAGTACCCTTACTTTCAAGGTAGGTGCCAGACAATTAGCCACAACAGAGAAGCTGATGCTTCTGGGATTTTGTTCCCTTAGCTGTATACAGTTGCTTATTCTGTTTTTTTTTTTTTTTTTTTTAAGTGATTTGAGGAAATGTAAAGTGAATTGTTTGGCAAAATGTGACAAGATTTCAAACAAACGTATGAAACTGCAACTAAATAAATGTCATGCTATGTTAATCAAGTGTTACAAGGTATACATATTGTATACATCAGTATATCAAAAATGACATGCATCATAATGTATAGTAACTTTAAAATGACAGAAAGGCTGCTTTGTCAGGTTTAAGGTCTAAAGACTTAAACCTTGCCTGGAGAGATGTATGGATCCCCGAGACTACTGAGTCTCCATCATGTGAATCACAGTTCCTCCTCAACACAATTCAAGCACAACTTGGACAATTGGATGGGAAAGTGGAAATTCATCCCTGGTTTGACACCTAACGTCTCTAATGGACACGGGTAACCTGTAAATGGTTCATCTCCCAAACCCCTGCTTACACTTATCAAGGATATCAGAACTTACTCTTAGCCCTTTTACACTTTACCTGTAAGTTGCTATCTCTGACCCCAGCCCTATAATTTTTACACTGTAATTACTTGCTTTCTTCTGTAATTGCTTACTTTCTACCCTGATCTTATCTGTCATAACCTTTGCATCATACTATTTCCCCATTATCCTGCCATATATAATAATAAGTTTTCAAAAACCAAACAAACTACTGAACTACAAAAATTCAAGGGGAACAAGCTGCTGGGCGTGTACCAAGTAGATAGCCATTATAAACATTTAAATATATTTAGTTCAAATATACTTGCTTAGTAAATGGGTTTTATTTATTTTAAGAATTAACTCCTTTCTTTCTCTTTGGAGTATTCTTAGAACAGTTGGCAAATGAGACAAGGTATAGAAGGTCGGGTTTAAGACTCTAAATTTACATTGCCAACATTTGGAAAACCAGTTGGGAGAGTTTTGTATCCGTATTTTAACAACTATTTCAAGCGTCTGTTTAACGAGTGACACGTAAACGTTAAGGTCATAAGCCTTAAATGTAGTTTATGGTTTTTATGTAATTTATAATTTATGTATTAGTATATTTTTTATATAATATATGAGTGGCGAGTATTTTACATACGAATATGGATAAATATTATTATATTTTTTTATATAAAGGGTTTTTGAAAGATTATGTTCCAAATGGCGAAACCAGTCGGAACTTTGAAAGTGGGGGTTTGTTTTGTTTTTAACATTTGAACTGCTGGTCTTGTAAGTATTTAAAGTCACAAGCTGATAATTGTCAAATCGTTAACTTGTTTGTTAATTAGTTGATTGCATCCTATTTAAAGGAGCACGTTGTTACAACTGATTGTTTTACTTTGGTCTGAGGAAGGAGAGATAGGATTCTCTCCGAAAGTGCTTGTGGTTAATAAAAGCTCTAACGATACAGTGTACGAACTATTGTTGCTTTTTCAGCACCTAACAGCGTCATATAGCTGTGGATATTACTTGGCTATCTACTTGGTACACGCCCAGCAGCTTGTTCCCCTTGAATTTTTGTAGTTCATATATAATAATAAGGAGATGCTCATACTTTGTTTTTCAGCTTTATCCCTAACTCTGATTCACAGACTCATTTTCTCTATACTAAAAGTCCACATCACAGCAGGCTAAAATAAGTGTATATTATAATAACGGCCCTTCTTACCTGCATTCTATTCTACCCCCATTCCAACCCACCCCCCTCTTTCATTAGATTTACACACTCTGCCTTTCCCATTATTCCAGCCACCAATCATCTCCCTTCAATTTCTAACCTAAGACCCGCCCATTACTCCATCTTCCAATAAACTCCCTCCAACAATAGCTTAACTAAGACCCACCCCAACCGATCTTTACCAACACACCAATTTATCTCTGTCATGATGGCTTCCCCAACCAACATACTCCATCATATAACTTTCATTATCTTTATTATGACCAACACTGTTCTTGTTATCCTACTACTGCTATCTTCCTCTACACACACCACCTTATTTTCACCAACACCAATATCTAGCACCCAAACTCTTCCATTACCACATAACACTGACAGCTACTCAAGCATTTCACCCTCCTTACTAGCATCATGTACCCAAATTAAGAATACTCCCTTCCAACTCCAAACTTAAATTATGTCTTGTACATACTCCCAAACCTCTCTCAAGCAGCCATCAAACATGTAATTTTATTCACCTACTCTCTCACTAATATAATGTGGGGATGTAAATCTCAATCCTGGACCAAATTACCCACCAAAACCCACCTCTGTTCGAAATAACCAATAACTTCACCTAATAACAACACACACAGTATTTGTAATAAAATCACAGAATTTCATGGCTGGTTAACTACCCACACCCCAAATATTGTTGCAGTAGCAGAAACTTGGCTTAAACCACATATTGCTGACAATGAAATTCCTCCACCTGGCTATATTATTATTCGCTCCGATAGACTCTATAAGAAGGGTGGCGGCATAGCATTAATCTACCAAAACTCCCTAAACATTTGGAAACTTAGAATTACTAGTTACACCCCTTCATATCAACAGCAACAAACATTTAACCATTGCAGTAGTTTATATCCCACCCAGGCCACAATATTTACATCTTAGAGGATTTTCTATCCTGGATAAACCAGAATATCTCACACAAAACCATAGTCCTAGGTGACACCAACATTAATTGGTTAAACCTAACTTCCTCCTCTCCAGTAAATAGCATAAATCTGCATAGTTTCACACAGCTTAACCACCCCTACACCCATAATCTATCCACTGAATCTGAATTTATCTTAGACTGGATTCTAGTATCCCACCCACAAAATTATACAAACTCTGCACCCTTCCCAACATGCTGAGCGACCACCTCCCAGCATGTACTCAGAGGAGACTCCCCCAAATAACCAAAACACACTTCTATAAACTATCAAGGAATCTCACCCACTTCAACCAGAATAAATTCATAAGCCTTTTGAAAGCTCAAAAATGGACCCCACTAAGAATACTCCCCTTGGATGAGGCTGGTGGCTACTTCAGCAAAGATTTTCTGGATACACTCAACAGCATAGCCCGAATATGAACCAAACGAACAAGAATTAATCACGCTCCCGGTTAACAAAACAGACCAAAGTCTCCTACATACAGACAAAGCACAGACAGTATGGCAAAAAAATAAATCAAAACAAAATCAACTACAAACAGCTACAAAATAAAGCCAAAAAATTAGTTATACAAGATAAAAAAAAAAAAAACTACTTTTCATCTCAACTATCCTCCTTACACAACAATCCAAAAAAATTCTGAAAGTTGGTCTCCACTCAACTTAATCCTGGCACCATACAAAACCCAACCCCTGCACCCGATAAGACTCAACAACAAATTTGCCATAATTTCAATCCCCATTTCATTTCCTCCATTTAAAAATTAATCAAAGATTCATCGCCAAACAACCCCAAACTCGCAATTTTCCACTAATTCCTCACTTATTAATAACAGACCCTTTTCCTTAGACAACTCAAGTATTTTCTCCTCATCTCCCTCATTTAATATTCAGCCTGTGCCCACCTCTTTCATACTCAAACTCCTAAACAAACTGAAACCCTGCTTCCTTTACGCAGATAGGCTTCCCCCAGAATATCTACAACTAGCAGCAAGTGCTAACGCATATCCAGTCAGCATACTTATAAATCACTCTCAAAATGCTATGACCCCAGTTGTGGAAAAATCTATTACACCATGGCATAAAGGGGGAAATTCCCATGATCTCTCAAACTACTTCCCTATTTCTATACTTTCTCATCTATCAAAAATCTTAGAAAAATGTGTTCAGACACAATTACTTAAACACCTCTCTGAGAACGTTCTCCTTGCCCTACCCAGCATGGATTCCATCCAGGACATAGCACCATCACAGCCCTGCTCCCATTCACTGATACTGTTCACAAAGCCTTGGATGCTGGTCATCCTACCTCAGTCATTTTACTACACCTAAGGCTTTCGACACAGTATCCCATACTAAACTATTAAACCCACTATCAAAACTAGGATGCTCCACTAATACACTCAGCTGGTTTACCTCCTACATAAATAACAGGGAACAATCTGTAAGATGGCAAAATGTTCAATCTGACTATCAAGATGGCAAAATGTTCAATCTGACTATCAAGCTAACAACATACGAGTCCCATAAGGATCCATATTAGGGCCACTACTCTAATACTTTCATCAATGATCTGCACAAAGCTACCCAACTAGGTAAAACTCATCCAATATGCCGATGATTCCACAATAATATCAACCTCTAACAATTTCTCAGATTTCCTTACAGTTACACAAAATGGTTTCACATCAATCGAATCCTGGCACGCAGAGATCCTGTTAAACCCCCAAAAATCTAAACTTTTACTATTCTCTTCAAAACCAGCAGATACATACTTCAAAATATTCTCTAAAGACAGTACAGAAATTGAAATAGTGAAAATGGCTAAATTGCTGGGCATAACAATAGATGACAAACTCACTTTTGAGGCACACATTCTCAATGCAATAAAGAAAACACACTTCAAATTAGGCAAACTTTACCATCATAAACTTTACCTGGACAACCATACCAAAACAAAACTTGCTAGTACATTACTCATCCCTTCCCTCCTATATGCCAGTGCCATTTTTACTAACCTCCACTCAACCCTTAGTAATAAACTAGAATCTTGCTATTATAAAACAGCTAAATTTTCCTCAGGAAAGCCCAACCGCACACACCACTGCCATGCTATTAGTGAACTGAACTGGCTTGGCTTTTACCACCATCTCCTCTATACCCAACTAACTTTAACCCACAAACTAATTTTCAAACCCAACTCTTGCCCAGCACTCAGCTCCATCCTACAAACACATACTCCTACGAGAACACTAAGATCCTCAGGCAAACAACATTTAACTACAACCAAACCCAACAGAAGAGCTGGACAATCAGTGTCTGTACTCCCATAGCATTGCTAAACTTTGGAATGCCTTACCCTCACAAATAACTCAAAATGACAGTATAAAAACCTTTAAATCAGCTCTAAAATTGCATTACCTAAACAATCCCTCCTGCCCCTGTCAAACAAACAAGCCCCCTTAAAACTGTCCCTTAACTAATTCCTATTAAGAAAGGTTCTAATGGCAGGTCCTAAAAATATTTCAGCCTTGTGTTCATTAAGCAATTGTTCTCAAACACACAACACATATGGTACTATTACATACAAACGCCATGCTGCACATGCAGCTTCTTACCAATGCAATGTAATGCTTAAAGACTAGTAATGTAAACTGTACTATACTGTACTGCATCTCTCTCTACATACATGTATCCTTCATTAATTTATGTTGTGACGCTAAAAGATTAGTAATGTAACTCTGTACTAAACTGTATTGCATATCTCTGATTTTATACATGTATCCTTGATTATGTTTTTAGAATACTTTGTAATATACTGTGGAGTTTTTTCTCCCTGGGCCTCCAATGAAAATGGGTTTCTGACCCAGTGGACTTTCCCGGTCAACAAATGTCAATAAATAAATTGTCAGATTTGGAATGCATGGCTAGGCTTAAAAAGGCCCTTGTGGTCATTAGCATAGCAACCAAGTATGAACCTGAAATGTAAATGGCCTTACAGGCACAGCAAAAAAAAAAAAGGCAAAGAGTACTGAAATACATTAAGAAATGTAGGCTACAAATGATTGTGTTCCAGAAGACACATCTGGAAAGAAATAATCATATGAGTTTATCAAGAGAAGGTTTCAGTAAAGATATCAAGGACAAAATAAATGGGTGGCATTATTTTGACAGGAAGATATGCTCCAATTGTGGCATAAGATAGGAAAACACAATGGAAGATTTAAGGCAGTGGTGGGATAGTGGCACACAAGACTTACCCTTGTGTGTAATAATACTCCCCTTAAAAATGCAGTAATGAAGCTTACAAGGATCACAGGAAAAATGAGAAATTAATGAGCTTCCAGCAGGGCATTATATTTCCAGGTGCTGACTGGAAATTAGTTTAGAGCATTGAAGATGTGTCAGGGGGCCTTAGATGGGAACTATCATTGGACAAGGTAGATTTTTAAAGCAACACTTGCTTAGCTTGGGGAAATATACATTTTTCCCCACTGCAGTGTGTTCCCGGAGTTGGTATATATAGTTGGGGGCAGCCCCCCACCTAGGTGGGTTTCAAATAGTTTGGTTTATTGTAATGGCTTTTCATCCAGAAAAAAGAAGGTCATTGTCCCACTGTACTCATCTCTCATTAGACCCATTATAGAATACAACGCCCAGTTTGGTATGTACCTCTCAAGGCATCTGCAACAACTGGAAAGGCCGCAGAAATACACTAAAAGAATCACAGGCCTAAAGCAGATGCCCTATGCTGACCGCCTAAAAAAACCTCCATCTATACTCTGTCGCATATCGTCTACTCAGAGGTGATCTCTGCTTGACATACAAGGCCATAACAAACCCAGAGCTACTAGACATGCTACACAAAGAAATCCCAGTCTCTCAGAGACACACACTCCAGGTATCTAAACCTTGTCATCACAATGAACAAAACATGATGGAGGGATAGGTTCCTGACCCAGAGACTCCCCAGACTCTGGAATAGACTGCCCATACATGTCAAGCAGAGCGCCTCTTTGGCCCTCTTCAAAAGGAACCTTGATGACTGGATGGGAGATAGGAAATTCACCCCAGGGATCACGTCAGTCACCCTGCTAGACAGGGGTCCAGTGAAGTAAATACTGTGGGAAGAAATAGCCAGGGAATTGTTATGGCTAGGCTTGTATGATAGGCTAGTACCAACCTATGTAGTTTTGGGCAAGGGTTTACTTGCCCTGGGAAAAAGTACGGTGTTCGGCATTTTTAGTTTCGGTATCGTCTTCTCGGCTACATCGGTTTTGGTTTATGGTCTTTCGACCATGTGAAATAGAGCCCTCCAAAACTGGGGGGTACTGCCAGGGGTTTTAGTTCTGAGGGGGGGGGGGAGGAATTCCCTGACTTTCTTCTTGGGTACAGGATAATCTTGTTCTTCCCATTGTAAAAGTTTCCCAAGGGAGTACAAGGTTCCCCCAAAGGATATGTCCTCTGAAGGGGAGGCCAAAGATAATGTTTTCTCTGAGACAGACTACTGAAAGGGAGACAAGGTAATCTGCAAAGGTTGAGTCCCCCTGGTCAGAGTCCTGCCTGGTCTCAAAGGAATCAGTAAGAACCTCAGGGATACTGTCTGTTCTCCCTTTCCCAGGGATAGATTCGAGGGGGGGGGGGGTGTGTCTGCCCCTTACCAGAGAAAGAGGTCCTCTGCCAATTTAACTAATTCCTTTTGAGATCGAGAGCTGGAAGGGCTGGAAAGATAAGAAGATTTCCTAGTTGTATTTTTTTGTTTTGTCCTTGGGGCATTGGAAACATGGACTACCGAGTTCCACTGAAGTATAATGGTAGAGCTGTGTTCGCTGGAAGCAGAGGCCTGCTTAGTAGTCTCGGACTAGACAAATGGCGGTCAGCAACTGGTGATGGTGCAGAGGGTTCTGAAGGCATACTGGCCTCCAAATCTGTCTCCGTAGAGGCCTTATCCATTACGTTGATTGCAGGAGGGGGCTTCAAGGTGCCTCACTGACTTTCGTGATAACCAGCCATGGCGGACTATCTGATGGTGAACAGTTGTGTTCAGAAGACCTAAGCTTAGGCCATTTGCATTTAATCAAATCAACACTGGGATGCGGAACGAATGCCATCCCATGTAGAAACTCAGGGGAATTACTAAGAAATCTTACTAAAATGTCCGCCCTATGCCTAATAGTTCTGGACTTGAATCGGGCACACAAACAACAATTTGGGATGTCTTGTGAACGGCCTAAACAATTAGCACAGAGGGTATGAAAATCCTGATATGGAATTTGTTTACCACAGTGGAGGCAAAGGTTAACTTTCTCACACATTATCCTTGAAAAAGTTCCCAAACTGTGTACTCAGTTTTAGAAGTTTTCACCGACTGACACACATACAGCTTCATCTGCTTTGGGCTCAGACGGCAAGAAAGAACTGAGGTAATGACTTAGGCAGACTCCACTTATACCCCAACGCACTGACATCAGTCTAGTTTATCCGGCAGTCATGAAGGGGGAAGACTTATTCGGGTAGTCGGGCTAGCCAAGGGCTTCCTAACAGGAAATCCCACAAGTCAGGACTGCAATAGTGAAACACTAAGAACATCACACAGTTCGACAAAAGAGACAGTCAATAGATGACATACAAGCATGGCCAACATGCAACTCAGGTAGACTTTCTGTCTCATTGCCTATCATTGCTAGAAGGATCAGTGACAGCAAAGTTTTACCCATTGAAACAGTAGGCCCACAGAACATACCATGGATGGCTAAAATCATCTGGAAACACTTGTATGAGAAGGCTGTAAGGTCATTAAAGGCTATGCTGAACCTGGGAACTGGAATGAAAGCATGAGAGTTCAAAAGTAAATGCTCAGGGCTCTAACTTCTTAGGAAGAGGAGAAAATAGGTGGAGTTGAAGAACAGCAGCACCTCAAAACAGCATGTGTGAGGACTATAGAACAGATATGCAATCAATCCAGATATGGAAATAAGGTACATAATGGAAGGCTGGCGGTGAAATACAGAAGTCCATGAAGTTATTAAAAATAAGGATGCTTGCAGGAAAAGTCAGACCAAGCTAAGTTGGAATACTGGTTAGCTACGAGAACAGCTGCAATAGCGAAGAACAAGATGTGATGATGTGAGGTAGTGCCAGCTGTGCCAGAGAGAGTAGGGCAGTGCATGTGTAACATATGGCAGCATAGCTAGCTGGAGTTTTACAAATTATGTGTCATTTGAATATCAAACTGATTTCTACAGATACTCATGTTAAAAATGTGTTTGTAAAGCTGCTTGTGTTAAAAATGTATCAACACTGGGTCCTGCTGGACAGAAAAGAAATATACATGTATGTTAGGTTGTATTGTTGTTACTGCTGAAATGTATACATTTTAACAGAGGATACTGGAGAGGCAGATGTTAAGTTCAGCTCAGCTAACCTTAGGAAATATAGCCTCAAATTAAATGACTTGGTTTAGGCCATAAAGATTCCATCTCGCACGTCTGAATGTAGCCAGAGATGCAATGCCTGTGAAAAGCCTTTCTGCAGGAAAGGTAGAAGTGTTGGAATTATTTTTAGCTTCCAGATGCTGTATATTAAGCCTCATCAAAGTTGTGTGTGTACATTGTGATTCACCTGTGCCAAATTCTGGCTCGGTTGCTAGTGAGTCGGTATTGTGGGAACCAGAGTCAGGTGACCAGATGTGATGTCATGCTGTAGCCAGGACTGAAATTGTATTTAGATACTAGTGAGAGATGTGTCAGTAGCACCATTCAGCACTCTTTTTGGGACTACAAGTGCTGTATAATGTTTTCAACTGGGAGTGTCTCAGTATGGCTTGTGACATAAAATGCTTGCAACATGGATTGTATCGGTGTGGTTTGTTTTCATTTATATAAATGTATGATTGCTTATGTCATGATGGTTTAATAATAAGGGGCAAGAATTGAATAATTTATGTAATGTTGTTTAGGTTATATGATATATAGCAATGTGTGTGAAGTATGTTTGTTAATGTTAATACAGCTTGCTTACTTTTGTATAAATGCAAATTTGCCTACGTCACAAGTGATGTGTTAAAAAAAGACAGACACTCATCTTGCCTTGCTCTAGTGAGTGGAGAACAGTAATTCTTCACTCAGTTAGGAAAGTATAGAGAGATTAGTTAATGTTTTTTTCTGTATCAGTCTGAGTCTTTCCATCGTTTTTTTTTTTTTTTATATTTCCTATGACTGAAAATCTGGTGTTTACTGTAAAGAGATATTCAATATTTTCATGTTTTCTGCTTTATTATTAATTATTAAATATATCTATGGTGCAGCGGTAGCATTGTTGCCTCACAGCAAGAGGTTCTCCCGTTCGATTCTTGGCTGGAGTGAGGGGAGTGCCTTCTGTGTGGAGTCTGCACAGTTGGGTGGGGGTTCGAAAGACATGCGTAAATGGGCGTGCCTTCATTGAAGGTTGAACGTCGAGCTGGCACCATGGAGTTCGTGAAAATCTACTGCCAATCACTAGTGGACCGGAGTTCCGCTGTGGCGACCCCTAACCGGGAAAAGCCGAAAGACAAACAACAACAATTAAATATATCTATACCTTCGTGGTTTGTCATTTAGAAAATATTTGACCTTTGATAATAAGTGCATTTATTTAGTGGCACTGTGGCTCCATGTTCCTGAAAATCTTGCTGCTTGATCAAACATTACCATTTATATAAGTATTAATTTTACTGAGAGCAATTGGGTAACCTGGTAACACCCTTAGAGTAGCTGGCTTTGTGGGTGTTCTGGTGGCAGTGTATCTACCCCATAGTCTGGGTGGAGGTGGCAAAGCCAGTCAGCTGTGCCAGCCTTTCCCAGGTGTGTGTTCGTGAAAAACGAATCTCAAAGAGAATGTGTGTGTCAACTACATTAAACAAGGACACAGAGCACTGATTTCACAGAGAGGGTGGTAGAGGACTTGGCTTCGAACACCCGGCTAAGGACTTAACTCTATACTGCATCAGTGGAGAATCTTATTTGAAGCCTGGAAAGGTAGCCCAGTCCCAGGACTGGAGTGTGCATGCCCTGTCTGCTCTTAAGAGAAATCGCACTTGGTGCAGAGAGCTGCATCTGAAAATACTGCGTGTGAGCCTTTGCTTTCTCAGTGAATGTTCCCCACTGGTGTCAGTGGTGAGGAGAGGCTGCTTTTATCTCTGGTTCAGAGGAGGGAAGTCACACAAGGCATCAGAAGCACTATCAATTTCAATAGAATGACTCAGCAGACAGCGCAAAAATTATCAGGATGCAAGGCAAAGACAGAATGATAAAGAAGATAGTTATTGGACACCCTTCATAAGGGATGCCAGCAAAGTAGAGTTGTGTAAGAAATTAACTATAACAGTAGATGTCCTACTGATCACTTCTGCAGTATTCCAAACTGTTGGGTTATCTCACCCGATAACCAGGATGTCCACTGGAGTACAAAGCCAAAACCTTCCACAGAGCCATACATCTGACGTATGACCCAAGCCCACAGCATGAAGGTGCATTATTGTAAAACCTCAGACTTTCTCCAAGCCAGGGCACTTGTAGACACCTGAAGAAAGTAGGGTAATAGGTCAGCTAAGAGGGAAGAAGGCAGGAAATGGCTTCACCATGTCCCCTGTATGAAGTAAACAAATCTAGAGAAAGGGCATGGGGGGTGGGAAGGAATACAGCAACCATGAGCAGCAGACATCTACTGTTATGGTATGTTGGTATTACATCTAACTTTTGACCAACATGTGTCCACTGTTGTAAGAAAGTCCTTCTATACTGTACAGTTTATACACCAAAGAACTGTGTTGAATTCTAGGGATGTCATGTCCCCCTTTACTCAGCCCTCATTATGCCATTCATTGAATACAATGCCTCCTTTGGCATGTATCTGCCAGGCACATGCATCAACTGGAATGCCTACAGAGATACCTTACTGAAACGATACAAGGCTTAAACATATCCTACATAAACTGACTCGATGCTCTGTTATACTCCGTATCCTACAGACTGCTAACAGGAGATGTGTGTCAGGTTTAAAAGGCATCCTCTTACCGATGGATTTACTGCACATCAGCAATTCAAATGGCATCAGAAATATTTGGTCTAGGGATTTAAACCTCTTCTGCAACATCAACAGAATGGTTTGGAGGGAAAGGTATATTTTGCAAACGTTGCCTCTGCTCTGGAACAAACTCTCCAGCCACATAAAACAAAGTTCATCCTTGTATATATATTCAAACCCAACTTAGAACTATGAATGAGAACCAGAAAATTAACCCCAGAACTACTCCCTGTACTATACATGGACAAAGGCAGCTCCTAAATGCTTCAACCCATGTGTGGGCCCCCCTCAAATTATCTATGGTATGATCCTAGTTATTCTCATTAGAGGCAATATATAATTATCGACCATGGGAAGGATAGGATAGGCTATTTTAAGCACAAAAAGGGAAATTGGATAGGCTTAAAACAGCCTATAAGTTTAAATTATACGGTACTTAACTATGGAACCTATGTTCTTACACAATTGCACCATGTCTGTCCTTGGATTACTGTTGTAGTATTCCAACCTGTTGGGTGATTCTCAAAGCTGAAGTGGCATAAAGGGTGGTTGAATGAGACAAAGGAGAGCTGTCAAGCAGTCCAGAGAGGACTGATGTAGTTAAGGCAGCCATGGATTTGCAAAAAGCATACACATTGTAATGCTTAAGTATGCACTGAGGACCAAGTAGCTGCTACTAGGATACACTGAGTCTACTTCCTTGTAAAAAGTTCCAGAAGAAGCCATTGCTCTGGTACAAAGTGCCTTTACTGGTTAAGGTAAAGACTTGCCAGAGTGAAATAAAAGGAGCTAGATTTAGAAATCCACTTAGTAACAGTTTGCTTTGAAACAGGGTTACTGAGCTTGGTTTCTTGGAAGGAGACAAGTAAGTGGTCAGTCATGTGAATGGACTGTCTTTACTAAGTAGAATCTGAGTTGTCTATGTGCATTCAGTGAATCCAGAATTCTCTCTCCCCAATTTATGGGTTAGGAAAGAAGGTAGGGAGACTGATGGCCTGGTTGGGGGATAACTCATTTACCACTTAAGGCTTTAATAAAATGAGGACTGACCCTCAGAAAGTGAAAGGACATGACAACAGTTTTCCATGCTTGAGGACAAGGAGTCCTGGAGCAGAAAGGAGGAAGTTGTTGTGGTTTGAGGCAAATAAGTCCATCTTTGGAATACCCCACTTGCAGACTATGTATAGGAAGACTTTCCTGTAAACATCCATTTGTGTGGGTCTTCTCTTTGATCTTAATCTGTCTGGCTATCGTCCTGTGACAGGCTGTAAATGGTTTGAAGGGACAGACTTGCTTTTGTGGCCTGATCTCAGGCCATAATCACTAGCCTGCAAAACTGGCAAGATCTGTTTCCCCTGCTTGTTTATGTACCACCAGACTGCTATCTATGAAAATCCTGAGAGGTCCTGGGACCCAGGACTGTAAGAAGGTCTGCAGGGCCTGTATTAGTGCCCACATCTCCTTCAGATCGATGTGTTCTGACTTCAGATTTGGTGGCCAGTGACCCTGAACTCCCAAGGAGCCCATCCATGCCCTCCTTTTTTAAAATGTTAGCATTCTACAACATGTTATCCTAAACTGTTCTTATCATTTAAATGAATTTCCCTCTAATTTGTTAGCTCTCTTTTGAATGTTTGCATCCTACAACATGCTATCCTAATTGTTCTTATTTAAGGTATGTAACGTCTTCTAAATGTATTTGGCTTTAATTATTAGGCCTCTTTTTAAAATGTTAGCATACCTCAACATGTTACCCTAACTGTTCTTATTCTTTAATCACCATGTATTACACTGTACCTTCTTGGAACTTTTCTCCCCAGGACTCTGCTGAAAACAGACACTAGCTGTCCAGTCGGATTATCCTGGTAAAACAAATGTTAAATAAAAATGAATAAAATTTGTGTACAATTTCTGTTATAGTGTCTGCAGTTTGAAAGGAAAGCCTGGGTTAAGATTTACCTGTGAAATCCATCATTGGATTTTTTTCTTTTAAGCAAGGGAAAAGTTTGCGATCAGAGGATGGGAGTGCCGAGACCAAATGGATTTCAGGTACCACTGGATCCTTTTCATATGGAGCCTGGCAAAAGGGACCATAGGTATGGTTGCAGCCATGAAACACAGTATCCTGTGGATTTCTCTTGCAATGCAAGTCTGAAAGGGTCGAAGAGAATGGAAATAACTGGGGAGACTCTGTACCTCATCCTGAAGCAGGAAGTTCTACACAAGTCTGGTGTCTAGCCTGCAGTCCAAGAAGACTAGGTCTTCGGGTGGCTCCAGAGTGAATTGCTTAAAATTGATTGCGAACCCCAAACTGTGGAGTAGGGACACAAAGATGATATGGAACAAAAGGGCTTATGGAGAAGATGCATGTATTAACATGTTGCCCAAGTAAGGGAATATCTGAATCCCCAGATTCCTGCAGAAAGCTATGACTGGATTTGGACAGTTTGAGAAAACCCCGGGAGCTGTAGAAAGTCCAAAAGGCAAAGCAGAGAAATGAAAATGTGATAAGTAAACTGAAAACCTCAGAAATTTCCTGAAGGAAGGGTGAATTATAATGTGGAGGTAGATGCCCTTTAGAGCCAAGGACACCAGAAAGGCTTGTAGGAGAATGAAAGGGAGAAGAGTGTGGAAGGACAGCATCTTTGAAGATGAGATGTTGAGAAAGGTGCTGACAGTGGACAAGACCAATATAGGGCTCCATTTTCCTTTTCTTGGAACCAGGAAAAGTATCTAATATAACCATTTTCCACATATTGTTGTGGCGGTGGTTCTATAGTGCACTGGTTGAGCAAGGTCTGAATGATGGGAGAGAGTAACTTTATCAGACAGTGAGGTAGAGAAGGGATTCCCCTGAATAAAAGGGCCCAGCTGAAAAACACAGAGGACCCATTTGTCAGTGGTAATGAGCTGCTGCATTTTTATGGAAGAGGTGAGCCTTTAGGATGGGGGAAGACTGGAAACACAAAGGGTACTCAAGCTGACTTGCCTGGATAGGGAGGGCCTCCAGATTTAAATCCCTGTCTGTTTTGTCTTGAAATTTTTTCATACACACTTTTTTGGCCTTATGAGAGGACCTAGACACACTGGAACTGAAGTAGAGAAAATTTGTCTACAATACTTCATTTTCCCTTTTCTTGTAAGGTTTTAAACAAACTGACTTAATCGAGGCCAAATAATAGATCTTTATTCAAAGGAGAATCTAAGATCTTGGCTTTAATCTCCTCAGGGGAGGAACTGAGCATGTAAATTAGCATACTTTCTACTAACAAAACCTGTGGCAGCTGTTTGCTCTGGAGGAAGCTTCCACTGCATCATAGCTGAATATGATGCTATGCCTAGTCGTATGTGAAGCCTGAGCAACTACAGACCTGGCTTACTGCCTACTGATTGGTCCCTCCATAGAAACTAAGGTTTTGTTTAAATTCCTAAAAATAGATAGCAAATATTTAGTCATGTGTGTCTGATAGCTCATAGCTCTAAAGGCTAGGGTGGTAAGACGTACATATCTTCTTTCCCAGTCTAGTTACTGCTCTGCTGTCTTTACCTGAGGGAGCAAGTAGGAGTTTAGAAATATTGTCTGTAGGCATGCAAACATAAAAGGATCTTCCATAGGATTCGTATACAAAAACTTTAAATCTTCATGTACTTTACAGACTCTAGCAGGCTTTTTAGGAGCTGATGACAAAGTCTGGAGCAGTGGATGTAGATCCAAAGGCATTGAGAAAGACCTCTAGGACAGGAGCAGGAGTGGCTGCCTCTAAAAGATTACATCATCTTTTTAGCCATCTTTTTAGCAAATCAGAAATCTATTTTGATTCCAATTCAGGATCTTTCATCATGTTACTGATCGCTTCCTCTAATAAAGCTTCCTCAACAGGGGAATCCGGGAAAAGGGAATCTGCAGAGTCCACCTGGCCTGGAGAATGGATCTAAGAAGCATAGGCCAAGGACGGCTCATCAGAGTCTAAGTCCATTTCCTCATCCTCAGAAAAAGATTCTAAATGTCTCTTTTGGAGTGTGACAGGAACAGGAGAAGATGATGTTAAAGATGGTGGCTTGAGTGCCATTATGGCCTTAAACAGGCCCTGGAAAAAAATCCATCCACTCCTTTTCTGTAGACATCTGGGGAAAGGAAAAATTTTTAGTTTTCTATTTCTTACCTTTTAAGTGTGACATATGCTTTCACAAGGCATAGAGGATTCAAGCCCTGATGTACCTCAACAAGTGACCCCTGTGTTTCTTTTCTAACTAAAATTTGCAGTACACACTCGGGTCCTTTGGAAATGATTATATGGGGTTCCTCCTCCTTACTAGTATCAGTAATGTCAGTCATTTTGGATGTGCAAACCTCAAGTGCAATACTGGCTTCCAATGGGCACATTTCAGTGGGTATCCAAGAAGGCAGACAAATCAGAGACTGACTGGGAAGGCATAATGTCAGGCCTACATATCTTAGGCAGCACGTTATGGGTGGAAGAGTATGCCATCTTAATCTAGGCATGGAGCTTAACATGCTGGGTTTCCAAGCACATACTGAGGAAAGAAAGTAGAGTCCACAAGGTTTCAGGTATGAAAGACTAAAGGACTGGTAAAGTCATACAATTCATCTAATCATGCTCTGCACCTACACAAAAGTAGTACTGGAAGAGGAGACCATTGTAGGAAATCTGTTGACTACAACTGGACTTTTCCCTCCTAGCTGACATCTAATAAAGTAGCAAACATTAATACTAGAAAGAAAATCAAGGAAGGCTCCCCAAAGGAGCATTTATCTAAACCAATGAAGGCCGCAGGTACCAACAACCATGTGTAGAACATTCTGACAGGTGCAGGACAGTACACCTGTGTACACTTACCATAAATGTAGATGTTTGAGTGTATTCACTGTTGCAGTCATCACACTTGGGTTACCCTGCCAGGGGTAGCGCCCAGTCAGCCCAAATACCAGAGGCTTAGTATTTCTGTGTCGGTTGCTGACGCTCCAGGACTGATGTCAGATAGTCAGTGGTATAAAAACAGGCAGCCGACGCCATTATTGGCTGAGAGCCACACTGGACACCAGTTTAGGCAAGAAAGTTGGGTTAGTCCTTAGGGAGACCCTGTTAGTATGAAAATGATGAAGGGCTCCACAGCCATGAGTGCTTTAGCTCTGAAACTCTTCTAGCTGAAGTGATGGCCAGAAGCAAGTCTGCTTTCAAAGAAATATATTTTAACTCTGCTGAAGCTGCAGGCTCAAAGGGGGATAGTGTGAGCTTTTCCAGCACAAAGTTAAGGTCCCAAGCTGGGGTAGGAGCTCTTCTGGGTGGCCTTAAATTGTTAGCCCCTCTTAGGAATTGTTGATTAGAGGGTGGGAAAAGAGAGGTGGCTCTGTGCTGTAATGAGGAGAGATAGCAGAGGCATGGATTTTAATAGAAGAGTAGAACAGGCCTCTGTGAAACAGGTCTGCTAGGTAATCCAGGATAAGAGGTAGGGAGGGCTGTGCTGTTTCAGATCCTTTAGCCTGGGATCCAGGTGCAATATCTTTTCCACTTGTCAGCATAGGATTTTCTAGTGCTTGGACGTCCGGCCTCACATATAACGTCCAGGACTTGTTTGCTTAGGCTGGCAAATGGAGTAGGTCAGGGAATAAGCCAGACTTGCCAGGTTTAGGGTCTGCAATTGTGGATGCATGAATTCTCCATTCTGCTGGGTCAGGAGAGTTGGGAGCTGAGGTAAGTGCCATGGAGGCAGGGGTGACAGACTGCGCAGCAGTGGGTACCAGTGTTGGCGTGGCCAGTCTGGGGCAATCAAGATTCCTCTTGGTTTTTCCTCCCTTATTTTGAGTAGTACCCTTGTAAGAAGAGGCAGAGGAGGAAATGCATAAATCGAGAGGTTTACCCACTGGAAGGATAAAACAGCCACTTCCAGGCCCTGTTGTGAGGTTCCCTGGTGCAGAATTTGCTGAACTGGTGATTGTTGTGGGAGGCAAATAGGTCCACCTTCGGACTGCCCCATTTCTGGGTTACCAGGTTGAAGGTGGTGTGGTTTAGTTGCCATTTGTGTGGGTCTAGGAGATTTCTGCTTAAGTTGTCTGCCAGAGAGTTTTGGGAGCCTGGCACGAATTGCACTAGCAGGTGAATTTGCATGGCTGAAGCCGTGTGCCAAAGGGTCATGGCTAGCCTGCAGAGTGGATAAGAGCGAGTTTCTCCCTGCTTGTCGATGTACCACATTCACTGTGGTGTTGTCTGTTTTGATTAATAGAGGCCCCAGAGAGAGTAGGGGTCTGAAAGCTGTCAGAGTGTGCTGAACAGCTAGCATCTGTTTTTGGTTGATGTGCAGATGTATTTGCTTTGGGCGCCTGTGGCCCTGAATGCACCTGCCGTACAGGTGTGCACCCCAGGCATAATCTGATGCGTCTGTGTTTAGGGTCTGGGCGGCATGGGGTTGTGAAAAAGGAAGGCCCTTGTTGTGGTTGTATGTTGCTGCCCACCAAAGAAAA
This sequence comes from Protopterus annectens, assembly GCF_019279795.1. Lineage (NCBI taxonomy): Eukaryota > Metazoa > Chordata > Ceratodontiformes > Protopteridae > Protopterus > Protopterus annectens. The sequence continues at coordinate 1,251,630,168 of NC_056735.1, read as the reverse complement.
TCTTTCCTTAGACAAGGTATCATAGGTATGACAGTTTAAAGGTCCTGAGAGTGTTGGCACCAAAGGCTTTTTAGGTACCAGTGAAGTTTCCTCATATGCAGTCTGGCATATGGAATGAGTAGAATGCAGGATACCATGAACCCTAGAGCTTGCAGGATTTTCCTTGCAGATAACTGGGTTCTGGTGGCTAGTTGAGAGAAGTAGCCTGTCAGGTAGGCTTATTTTTCTGGAGTAGAGAATGTCATCTGGGATTCTGTGTCCAGGCTTGCTCCCAGGAATACAATTTTTTGAGTGGGGACTAGTTTGGATTTCTTTTCGTTTACAGTGTACCCCAGGGAGGTCAGTAGGTCCTTTACAAAGGTCAGGTGCTGCAACAGCTTTTCCTGTCTGCCTGAATCAGGAAGTCGTCTAAGTAGAGGTAAATCTGAATATTCCTTTGTCTGCAAAAAGCAATGGCAGGAGCCAGGCACTTTGTGAAAACTCTGGGAGCAGTGGATAAGCCAAAGGGAAGTGCAGAGATCTGAAAGTGCATAGATCCTGCCCTAAAATGTAGATATTTCCTGCAAGAATCCCTGATTGGGATGTGCAGATAGGCCTCTTTTAGGTCTAGGGTGGCTAACCAGGCATCCTTGGATAGCATAGGTAGAAGCTGCTGGAGGGTGAGCATTTTAAATTTTGGTATCACCAGAAAGGTGTTTAGAATTGATAGATCGAGGATTGGGCACCAGAGGTGCCCTCTTTTCTGGGTACCAGGAAAAGTCTGGAATAGAAAGCTTGGCCTATCTGGTCTGCAGGAACAGGCTGTATTGCCCTCATGGAGAGCAGGGAATGAACTTGGTTATGAGCCTCTACCCAGTGGTTTGGAGGAAGATCTGGGAACTCTTTTGGGGTTGGCAGTGTGTGGAAATAAAATTTGTATCCCTGGGACACTATGTTGTCTACCCATTAGTTGCTGGTGATGGAGGCCCAGTTTTTTTGCATGGGAGGCAAGTTTTCCTCCTAGAGGCATAAGCAGGTGGGCAGAGGTAATGGGTGGAGTTGAAAAGTCATTGTGAGCTTTTTCCCATAAGGGGGTGGCTTAGCACTCCCTGTTTTTTAAGTGGAGGAACTCCATTGCTTAGATCTCTGCATTCACTAGGACTGCTGTCGGGAGGGGTCTACTTCCGTTAGGTATTGTCTGAGCTGGCCTTGAGGGGGCTGGAAAAGACCAGTGCTTGGAGAGGCTATGCCTACTGAACCTCGGAGGCTGGACTTGCAAGAAGTCTGTCTGCATAGATTTAGCTTTTTCTTCCATCCTTTTTAAAACCTCTTCTACCTTGGTGCCAAACAAATTGTCTTTGTTCAGTGGTGCGTCCAATAGTTTTGGATTTGACATGGTCTGGCAAGGTCTGTTCCTTAAGCCAAGCATGCCTTCTAAGTACAGAACCTGTGACTTCTGCCCTGCAGGATGCTTTTAGGGCATCAAAGCCACATTGCAAGGTGTGTTTAGTAACTTGGCTTGCAGAATGCATAAGCTCCTGTAATTCTTTATTTCCTGCACAAGCTGGAAAGGTAGATATTTTTTGTTTAAGAAGTTCCATTGTATGTTGCTGGTATTTCAGCATGTGGAACTGACAATTTAGTGCCCTAACTGCAAGACTTGCAGAGGTGCATACTTTTTTACCCCATTTGTCTAAAGCTGTGGTTGCTTTCATTCCTTTAGGTCCTTGAGAAATGACCTCTGGGTCAGCAGTAGGATTTCTGAAAAGAAATGTGCGAGTCAGGGACTCTGTAATACCTGTCAGGTTTCCTGGGAGCAGGTGGGAGGGTGTCAGGAGTTAAACTGGCTTCCATGAAAACATCATCCACAACATCCAGGACAGGAGGAATAGCTAAAGGTCTGTGCTGTGGTAAATCTAAAAATTCCCCAAGTCTCTTTTTGGACTGAGGATAGCCCTGACATTCCCATTGGAAATGCTCTCCCAAAGTATGTAGGGTTTCATCAAAAGAAAAATCCTCTGGAGGAGAGGCAGAAGGAATGGATTCTTCTACATCTGGATCCTCATAAGCAGACAAGGGCATGTCTTCATATTCAGAAACCTCAGTCGTCAGACTCCTGATCAGATAAAACTGCTGGGGACAAGTCTCTTTTTTCTTTTAGAAGAGGTAGGCTGGCTTCCCCCAAGCATGATAAGGTCTTCTGCCATTTTAAGCATTTGGGATTGAGGCAAGGAAGCTTGAATCTTTTTTTAGGCGAAGTTCATACTCTTGGTCGTAAAAACATGGCAGTTTTGGAAAGAATTGAAGACGCGAAAGAATTCTGTTTGTGTTGAATATCGGTTGCGCGAAGAACTTCCTCGGAATCTGGTGCTTGCTTAGCGGCTCTGGACCCATCCAAGGTGGAGACATCCGCAAGATCCGTAGTCAAAGAAGAGTCTTGCAGCATACCGGACTCTGAACGGGTCTCGATAGCGGCCTGCAAATCCACAGAAGCAGGCATCAGGGGCTGCGAAAGTGTCTCGCTGAGGACCGGCGAACTGGCGACTAGCTTAACGGAAGCGTCGTCGGTTGTTTTGGACCTGTGTGGTCTGTCTCTGTCTTTATCCTTAAATTTTTTCAGAAGATCAGTAGTCAGATGGCTTACCAAAGCCATTTCAGAATACGGAGATCAAGAACGAAAATATTTAGCTGCAATAAGGGCCCGACGATGTATAGTTCTGGCGTTGAACAAAGCACAAAACCGACAGCAAGGGACATCGTGGTCTGGGCCCAAACAGGTGACGCAGTAAGAATGGAAATGTTGGTGTTGTATTTGCTTTCCACAGGCGAGACAATTGTTAACTTTTTCTGACATCGGTTAGAGCAAGAAAAAAGGATCCCCAATGGGGTACTTAGCTTTAGAAGACTTCAACTTCCATTTCGGAAACGAAAAACTCAGGTAGCAGCTGACCGGCACTCGTGTGAACTGTTTCTGCTTCAGGCTCCTCGGCAAGAAAGACTGATGTAATGGAGTCGGCTGCCTGTTTTCATACCACTGACGACCTGACGTAAGTCCTGAAGTGACAGCAACCGACGCAGAAATACTAAGCCTCTGGTATTCGGGCCGACTGAGGGCTACCCCTGACAGGATAACCCAAGTGTGATGGCTACAACAGTGAAACACGAAGAACATCTGCAATTGGACTGGCACTGAAACAGTCTGAAGTTTTATGTACAAACATCCACTTATGTACTCTTATGCTCATAGGCTTAGGTCATAAGTCGGACATACAGCTCCTATGAAACGTTTTGGCTTTGGTACCCTACGTGGACATCCAGGTCATCTGGTGAGATAAACAGTATGCAATACTGCAAAAGTGATCTAAAGGACATTAACCTGCTCATCAGTCCACAGGACATCAAAGGCAGATGTAAAGAGTACTTACAGCAGCTGCTCAATGAAGAAAACCCCACAAAAGTGGTACTAAGAGCAGATACTGCCCACAATGAAAGAGGAGCAAGAGACTAACCTAAAAGATATAAGAACAGCACTAAGGAAAATGAAGTCAAGAAAAGTAGCAGGCTCAGGTGAGGTCATGGCATATATGACTTAGAGGGAGAAATGGCTCCCGAGGGCACTCGTATAGAGAAACAGGCGTATCCCAGATGACTGTAGAATAGGCATTCTAATTTCAGTGTACAAGAATAAAGGGGACATTTGCATGAAAGTGCTAGACAGGGAGATAAATGAATATGCAAAGTAGTAAAAAGTGAAATGTAAGATGAGCATTTTGGATTTAGATCTGGATGCAGCACAACCATTCTGATGTTTGTACTTAGAAGATACTTGAGAAGAAGCGAGAGATGAATGTGTCAACTGGGGCATTCCTACACTTGGAGAAAGCAAATGACAAGAGCTGATCTGGGCTGTTCTGCAATGGTATAAAGTCCCTTACACATTGACAGAATTAGTGCAGGCTATGTAAGAGAATCCGATGACAGACATAAAAAAAAATGTTCAGATTTAGTAGGAGTGGGTGTTCATCAGGGTTCAGCTCTGATTCCACTGCTGTTTACACTTATGATGGACTACATTAGCAAACAATGTGAAGGGGATAGATCAACAAAACTGCTGTATGCAGATAATGTGGTATTACATGCAGAATGAACAAGAACATAAGCAAATAAGGGAACACAGTGCAAAAAGTACAGTTTTGTACCTACCATAAATGTAGATGTTCGAAGATCCACATTGCTGCAGTCCTAACACTTGGGTAGTCCGCTGTCCCAGTCGGCCCGAATACCAAAGTATAAGGCTGACGTCGGTCATGGCGCATTAGTCTGACGTCAGGACGTCAGGGTACAAATGCGCATGACCGACGTCATATCCTCAGTCTTTTCTTGCCCCAGATGTCAGAAGACCCTAAAAAGATAAGGCCAAAACCAAAAAACACCAAACACTCCTGTACCAAATATATGTACAATATATACAAATTTACAAAAGTACAACACCACCCACACAACCACCCCTAAACACAGAGGGGAAGGAGGGAGGGTAAATTGGACTGCAGCAATGTGGATCTTCGAACATCTACATTTATGGTAGGTACAAAACTGTACTATGTTCTTCATCCCACATTGCTGCAGTCCTAACACTTGGGTAGAATCCCAAAGCAGAGGTAAGGGAGGCTGGCAAATCATAAAGAAGCAGGAGCTGACAACATGCCCTGCAAAATAGCCGTGGCAAAACCAGCCCTAGATTTAGAGTAGAGAGGAAGGTGGTAATGCTTAGAGAAAGTATGCACTGAACTCCAAGTAGCTGCCTCCAAAATATCCTTAGTTGCCACCCCCCTTAGAAATGCTGTGGAAGTGGCAGTAGCCCTAGTGGAATGAGGCCTAATCCCAGCTGGAATCTCCTTGCCATGATGGGAATAACAAAATGCAATGCAAAACCCAATCCACTTAGAAATAGTTTGTTTTGACACAGGCTTGCCCAGAGAACTCAAAGCAAAAGAAACAAACAACTGCTGAGACTGCCTAAAATCCTTAGTCCTGCTTAAATAATAACGCAACTGCCTGTGTACATCTAAAGTGTGCAGAATCTTTTCCCCCTTATTTTGGGGATCTGCATAAAAAGTAGGCAAATGAATAGTTTGGTTTAAAGCCACACTAGAAACCACCTTAGGCATAAAGGAAGGATTAGTACGTAATGATACCCTATCCTTATGGAAAATCAAAAAGGCTCAACCGCCATAAGGGCCTGCAATTCAGAAACCCTTCTTGCAGAAGTAATGGCCAACAAAAGGCAGTCTTCCATGACAAGTATTTCAATTCAGCAGTAGCCGCAGGCTCAAAAGGTTGTAAAGTAAGTTTCTCCAACACAAAATTGAGATCCCAAGCAGGAGTAGGAGCTCTACGTGGGCGTCTTATATTCTTTGCCCCTCTAAGAAATTGCTTGAACAAAGGATGAGAAAACAATGGTGGGTCACAATCATAGTGAGCTGAAATTGCTGCAGCATGAATCTTAATGGAAGAGAAAGACAAACCTTTGTCCAATAACTCAGTAAGATATTGAAGAGCCACACTCAAATTAGGCTCAGAAACCTCCAAATCCTTTGCTGCACTCCAAAATAAAAATCTCTTCCATTTTTCTGCGTACACTTTCCTTGTACTAGGTCTTCTGGCTTCCATAATCACATTCAAAACTTGTTGAGGAAGTTGAGACCTGCTGTGGTTCAAAACAGAATATGCCAGGCTGTTAGATGAAGAGAGTGAAGCTTGACATTGAGTAGATGACCGTCCCTCTGAGACAATAGGTGTGGAATCAAAGGTAAAGGCCATGGAGGCTTCCTTACCAGACTCCTCAGTAATGGGTACCAGTGTTGCCGAGGCCAATCTGGAGCTATTAAAATCATCCTTGGCTTGTCTTGTCTGACCTTTAGTAGTACCTTTGGGAGAAGAGGCAGAGGTGGAAAGGCATACACATGAAGATTTTTCCAACTGAAAGAAAGAGCATCCACTTTCCAAGCTGTGTGATGAAACCTTTTCGTGCAAAACTTTGGCAGCTGGTGGTTTAGTGGAGAAGCGAACAGATCTATGTCTGGAGTTCCCCATGACACTGTCAATTTCTGAAATACATGAAGATCCAGTTTCCACTCGTGGGGATCCATGATTTGCCTGCTTAACACATCTGCTAAGGAGTTCTGTGCTCCGCAGAAACCTTGCCTGAAGATTTAGTTGCAAGCTGAGCGCAGTCTCCCACAAAATCATTGCTTGCCTGCATAGAGGATAAGAATGTGTTCCCCTTGTTTGTTGATGTACCACATGACAGTTGTGTTGTCTGTTAGAATCAACACCTGCCCTGGAAGAAGTAACTCCTTGAAAGCCATTAATGCAAACTGGACTGCTAACATCTCCTTCATGTTGATATGTAGATGCTGTAGTCTGGCAGGCCACTTGTCTTGTATCCACTTTCCATTCAGATGAGCTCCCCAAGCTATGTCTGAGGCATCTGTCGTTAGAATCTGACTCGCCTCTGGCCGGGTCACAGAGAGTCCCTTGTTTAGGTGACATTCCTGAGCCCACCACAAAAATTCCTTTTGAATGCAAGGTATTATTTGAATGACAGTGTCCAAATCCTGGCAGTGCTGTGTCCATACATTTTGAGATACCATTGCAGCTTCCTCATATGCAGTTTGGCATTGGGAAGCACCAGAATACAAGATGCCATGAACCCTAAGGCTTGAAGGACTGTCCTTGCAGTCAGCCCGGACTGAAGAGATAGTTGATGGAAGTAAAGGGAAAGATTCTTTTGTTTGTCCGGGGTTAAAAGGCCATCTGGGTTGCTGTATTCAGTCTCACACCCAGAAAGCACATGTCTTGAGAGGGTACTAGACTGGACTTTATTTCGTCACAGAATACCCCAGGCATCTTAGCACTGCTATCACATATTCCAAATGCTGAAAAAGGTCTTCCTTTTCTTGAGCCAGAATCAGGCAGTCGTCCAAGTAAGGATAGATTTGTATTCCTTTTAGCCTGAAGTAAGCTATCACTGGAGCCAGAACTTTTGTGAATACTCTGGGCGCAGTAGATAAGCCAAAGGGCAATGCAGAGAACTGATAATGGGAATTCCCAGCTCGAAAACGCAGATACTTCCTGCAACTTAGTCTGATAGGCACATGAAGGTAAGCCTCCTTGAGATCTAGTTACCATCCAGTGGTCTTTGCCCAGCAGAGGTAAAAGCTGTTGTAACGTCAACATTTTGAACTTGGGAATGTCCAGATAAGTGTTGAGGATAGATAAATCCAAAATTGGTCTCCACGTGTTCCCCTTTTTTGGTACTAGGAACAGGCGAGAATAAAATCCTAGGCCCCTTTCTGGCACAGGAACCGGCTGAATAGCCCCTATTTGGAGTAACAGAGAAATTTGCTTGTGGGCCTCTTTTCTTTGTAGAGGAGGAATGTCTGGCATGCCTTTGAAAGGAGGCAAGGTATGGAAATAAAACCTGTAACCGTGGTGAATGATATCCAATACCCATCTGTCTTGAGTAATTAAACTCCAATTTTCTTTGAAAAGTGCCAGCCTTCCCCCCAAAGGTGCTGCCAGACGAGAAGGCTCTGGCAGCTGAAAAGGCAGGTCATTGGGTCTGCTTACGAAAGGACTGACCCCTGCCCTCACCAGAAGACTGAGCAGGAGAACTCCCTGTTCTAGGCCTAAAAGAACCTTGAGCTCTGCCCCTACCACGTCTAGACCTACCCCTAGACTGGGAATCATAAGAAGGATATGTCCACCCCTTAGTAGGCCAATTTCTACTAAACTTCGGAGGCTGAACCTGCAAAAAATCTTTAACAGTCTGCATAGACTTAGCCTTGTCCTCCATTTTCTTTAAAACTGCTTCCACAGGCGAACCAAACAACACATCAGACTGTAACGGAGCATCCAAAATCCTTGTCTTAACATGCTCAGCTAAATTCTGATCCCTCAGCCAGGCGTGCCTCGAAGAACAGAACCAGTGGCAGCCACCCTCGAAGAGGCCTGTACAGCATCAAAACCACATTGCAAGGAATGCTTACCCACCTGTTCAGAAACATGTACTAAATCCTGCAACTCTTTACACTCAATACCTTCCGCCAGAGCATCCACCTTAGACTTCAATTGAGAAAGGAGATAATTTTGGTATTTTAACATGTGGAACTGACAATTCAAAGCCCTCATGGCTAAAGTGGAAGAAGTATACACCTTCTTTCCCCATCTATCCAAAGCCCTTGCCTCTTTATCAGGAGGAACAGGATTTTTAACAACAGAAGCCTTAACACCTTTAGGCCCCTGAGAAACAGTTTCTGGGTCTGCCCTAGGACTCTTAAACAGATACTTATGAGCTTCAGGCACCCTATAATACCTATCCGGTTTAACTGGGGCAGGAGGCAAAGAATCAGGGTTCAGGGAAGCCTCTGCAAAAACATCTTCCACCACATCCAGAACAGGAGGTATAGCTAAAGGCCTATGCTGGGGTAGAAACAAAAATTCCCTAAGCCTCTTCCTGGAATCAGAGAAATCTTGACCTTCCCATTTAAAATGCTCCCTCATGGAATGAAGAGTCTCTGAAAAAGAAAAATCCTCAGGAGGAGAAGCCGAAGGAGTAGAATCATCTACATCAGAATCAGAATAAGGAGGATACTCCTGTAAGTCTTCAGCCGAAGACTCAGAAGCCTCCGAACACTGCTCAAAACTCTCAAGCTCAGGTTCCACCCTAGGCCTCTTATCAGGAGGGGGCATAGAACCTCTAATCATAGTAATCAAATCTTCTGCCATTTTAAGCATATGTTTCTTAGGCAAAGACCCTGAAGAACTAGGAGAGACACCCACTGAAGTTAAAACTGGCCTGCCTCTCGAAGAAGCCTTGGAAACAGAAGGGGAGGGCCTAACCACCTTAGGAAGGGAGGGGAGAACAGCTACCTGAGAAGCCCCTTCAGCCTGGCCTACCTCCTGAGAGGACACATCTTGTAACAGTAAAGTCTCTCCCTGAGACTCCAAAGAAACTTCTGGCAGAACCACCGGCTCCACCGAGCCTTCTAAAGAACCGACGTCCGGGACAGACGGTTCTTCCAACCTAGGCTTTGCTGCTTTGTCCTTGCGCTTTTTTGACGAAGCGGGCGTCGGAGCATCCGACGGCATTTTATAATTACAACGCTTCCCAAAAACTAACCTGGCACAGTCTAATCTTCTTTTTATAGTGCGTTTGTTAAATCTAGCACAAGAGCGACATCCAACAACGTCGTGCTCAGGCCCTAAGCAAGGTATACACAATGTATGGTAATCCCTATGAGGTATCTGTTTCCCACAAGAAATACAGTTATTCACTTTTTCTGACATCCGGTTAAATACTGAGGCAAGAAAAAACCAAAATATTTCCCAACGGGGTACTTAGCCAACTTTGATTCGGTCTGAAACTCCGACTTCAGAAAATTTCAGAACGCCAACCTGCACTCGCAATACTGCTTCTGCATCGGACCATGCGGCAAAAAAGACTGAGGATATGACGTCGGTCATGCGCATTTGTACCCTGACGTCCTGACGTCAGACTAATGCGCCATGACCGACGTCAGCCTTATACTTTGGTATTCGGGCCGACTGGGACAGCGGACTACCCAAGTGTTAGGACTGCAGCAATGTGGGATGAAGAACATCTGAAGGTACAGAGAATGGAACTCAGTACAGATAAGACAACTGTCATGGCAGCAAATGGAGAAATCAGCAGCAGCTGAAAAGTGAGACAGAAAAGAAAATGGTGGAACAGGTTAACAACTTCAAGTTCAGTTGGTTGAGAAGAAGGGAGGTCTGAATGAGGAGATCAAAGCAAGAATCAGAGGTACTGCAGCCAACTGGCACAATGTCAGGGATAGTTTGTGATGCTAAAGAAGCTGAAAAGTAAGGTAAACAAAACAGTGGTGTGACCAGTACTACTTGTTTGGTACAGAAACCCCGACAGTAAAGGTAGAGTAGTTGAGGAAGCTAGATGTGATGGAGATGAAGTGTCTGAGGCAGGTGGTAGGATGCACAATGTGCGACAAAGAAATGCAGACAGAGCATTAGCCTAAGTAACTCCAACTGGAGGTAATATCAAAGAGAACAGATTACGGTGGTTTGGGCACATGTGCAGGAAAGCAGAAGACAATCTGGTGTACAAGATTTGGGACACATAGGAAGAAGGCAGAGGAAACAATGGCATCCAGCAAAGAGAGGGATGGACTGTGCGTAAGAGAAGACTTGTAACAGTCGGACGTAACTGTAGACAATGAAAGAACAGTGACAATAAAAAGTAAAAAGTTTTGTTGCAGAAAGTAATTAGATAAATGGATCTTAATGTTCTAGCAATTCTGTTTCACTACTGTTAAAAATTTCTGTTCAAATAACTGGAATGTCATAATTCATACAGCTCTGTAGTGTTCTTTACTAATCGCCTCCAATTTTACAGAAAAAAAAAATATTCCCAGTACAGTGCCTTCTCAGTCCAATTCTCAAGAGAAAATTAAGAAATGAGCATTTGTTTTTGAAATGCAACCTGTGACATGCACATTACACTGCAATTAATATATTCAGTTTTAAAATATATTTATAAGTTATTTTTAGTATTTTTATTCAAAAATGACATTTGTTTACCGGGAAAGTTCAACAGGGATAAAATCCCATTTTCAGTGGCAGCCTGGGAAGAAAAGCTCCACTTGACATATGGTTGCAGTTAAATACAATTACAAAGCCTAATACAGAAGAATAACATTAATTTAGTACAAATTCAGCTTCAGCTTATACACAGTGAACCTATACATACATACCACAAATATTTGGAAAGGAATGACAACCTGGAAAAGAACCTTGTAAATAGAGTACTTAGGATTTGCAGTTCATAGACAGGGCATTAAACACAGCGAATACACTCTTTGGAACAGACATGACTAGATATAACATAACCTAGGCAAAAATAGATTTCATCTTTAAGTAAGATTTTACTAATTCTGTTCTTACCTTGCTGCTGTCTGAGAGTGAATCATTATACTTCTGTTCCTTCCTTACAAAACTGAGATCTGAACCTAACCAGTTCTGTTTTACACTTGAAAGAGATGGCATTGTGTTTGCATTCTTGGAGGATCGTTCACAACTTGGCCTACAGTCTTCTTGAAAGTTAGCACCATGAGAATCCTTGGGACACCGTATTTCAGAATGTACTGGTTGATCCCTAGCAGCAGCATTTTCTGGTACGTTTAGAAGTCTACCTGTCCTATTTTCTGGTGGAACAGGAGGCAGCCTCTCTGGTGGTGGTGGTGGAGGATCTCTCTGTGGAGGTGGTAATGCTGGAAGTGGTTTATCTTGTTTTCTTACCATACAAGGAGATGACTAAGAAAAAAAAAATTAACGAAAGGCGTTTTCCTCCTCATACTGCTTATTAATGTCTACTGAACATAATCAATTTGAATTATCAACTCTAAAGCAATAAAGGTTTACAAAATATGGTGCTACTTGATATGTAAACTAAAACTGTGAAAATAAAATAAAAGTCCAGTTAATTGAACCAAGAGGTTTCATGGTTACATTGCATTTTTAAACCAGCATTTCCTTGTATGGCATGCGTTTTATGTCCAGCCAAGGTTCAACATAATTCTTACAATTCCACAGCTTTCATCTTACTCTGCTTCAACACCAACAATCCCACCTTGCTATTCTGTAACACCCAGTACAGCATCTGATTTCTATAGCAGTGCTACCAACCAGTTCCATGCTCTTCAAAGTCCAAGTACTACAAACAAGTATGGAGTCATACTGAGGCACCCAACATATCCAAAGTACAAAGAAAACAGAACATAGAACCTACAATTTCAAAAGGGAAAGCTTAATGCTCTACCTCCATTCTCTTACCTGCTTTTATGTCACCTGACTGACCAGTAACCTTTTGCTTACCCATCCCACACTTGTTCACACCTGTCTGGATTTGCACCCACTATAACAATCAGTAGAGTATTTGAAACGTTCAACACCTTTTCTATTAAAAAGCAAACTAACGTCATTTTAACCTTCACCTCATGCCTTTTCAAGCTGATATTCCAGGGCAAATAATTCTGCACAGCTTCCCATACTGCTATACCTAGTGCGATGACTTCTATATTTTCTATGGATCATGCCCTGTTTCATCTTCTCCAAACACTTGATTATCAATGAGATTCTCTTTACAGCATCTGTACCTGTAGCACAAAAACATTCTCACCACCTTCCACTGCACTGCTACAAAGGTATGCTGAGATTAAGGTGAAAGTTAAAGGGTGCAACACAGCATTATTCTCAAGTGAGATCTTCACCAGAAGACTGTTCGAAAAAAACACTGCGTGAGTGAACATCTACCCCAACCCCATCCTTGATATATTCCTTATATCCCCAATCTTTAGCTGTCTAATCCCTTCCATTCACAGCTCCTTTTTCCCCATTTTTTTTCACATGGGGTCAGGTGTCACTTCAACAATGACACACACACACACACACACACACACACACACACACACACACACACATATATATCTATGGCCAATTTAGTGTGTCCGATCCACCTACTGCATGTCTTTGCAATGCGGGAGGAAATCAGGCCATCCATAGGAAAACCAAGCTAAAACAGGGAGGACATGCAGGCACCACAAAGAAGGCGCCCTATCCAAGCATCAACTGGGGAATCCTTTGTAGTGAGGTGACAGGGCTATCCACTGTGTCACCTTTAGCTGCCTAACTTGCATGCTAAATTGATCTCAATTATTCTTCCATGTTTTTCTCATTCATTTCTACTATTGCTCACAAATATATTGTGAGGGCCCAACATTTAAACTGACCTTCAAAATCCTCACAGTCATGCCTTCACTTTCAAAAGATTTATACTCAAATACTACCATAAATAGCCTTGCTTTTTTTTTTCTATTTTTTTAATATCTATTAAATACCACTACCCATTACTGAATTACAAAGTAGCTGTAAACAACTAGAAGAGGTCAGCAGAGTTCATAGCAGCATGTGGGAAATCATACTTCAAAACTGTCCGTGATTTTGGCTAATTTTCCCCCTGTTCCTGTTAACATTTTTAGTATTTCTGTTTAAGTGTTAAAATGGATTTTCTTGATTGAGATATTACTAAGAAAGCTAGACCAAAGAATATATTTGGGTTCTGTGAGAATTACTTCTGAGCAAGTCTGACCAGAAAGAATGTGTTCTGTAAAACATGCTACAACTGAAAATTGCAGGTTTAGATGAGAAATCACAGCTCTGCTTAGTCTGCTACAGGGAACTGCTTGCCTAGGAGAAGCATTTAGAAATAGAGCCTGACACTATGCTTGTAAACCTTGGATATAACAAGTGCTATGTAGCTGCAGGACTAACCATCATGAGAAACTTGCTCAGAGTAATGAGAACATTCTGAAATGTAATTGGTTGAGCTGACACTAGATGATGTCAGCATTTTTTTGTCAGTTTAGACTATGTAAATTATGGCTGAAAAAAATATTCCAGAAGGTGCCACTAAAGCTAGCCAGTTCTTTGTTTCATGTATTTACTTAAAATCTGTGGTATGCCAGGTTAGATTGTTTAGAATCTCAGTAGCTGCAAATTTCATTATGGAAAAATACATCTTCTGTGTCTCGGTGAACTCCTTGTGAGACATGCCATTATTGGGCATTTTACTGTTTCTCAAAATATTTGAATCTGTGGTAGATCAGAGGATTGAAGCCGGTCAGTAATGCTGTGAATTACAATTTCATACTTACTGCTGAGAAAATGGGTGTTGATGCAAAATCTGCTGAGTCTATTAACAATCTGCTGAGTCTATTAACTTTTTAAGACAAGTAATGTTTAAAAAACTGCCCTAATTTTGAGCCTTTGCCCCTACCCATTATTTTTGCCTTTATCCACAACTCTTGAACAAACTTGTTCAAGGATATGGAGGGCAATGCCTAGAGTGGTGTCAGAACCATGAAAGATAAAGAACTTGAAGCAGAACAAAATAGTATTTTTCAGTGCTACCTAGCAAAACTTCTAAATAACCAAAGAGGAGAGTGCAGAATCATGCAAGTGTACTTTTGCTGAAGAAGCTCACAGAAGGGGTGTGTGGCTTGGATGGCAAGCTGAAAATGGTTCTTGAGCTCTGCAGTCTTCTTTTTTCCAGACAGAATTTATTTAATTTCACCAACAAAGACCTGAAACTACTAAAATCAGATTTTGGAAGTAGTCAGCTACAAGTTGGTGTAATTTTTAAGCTAAAACTTTCTTATTTTCCTGTCAAACTTTCAAATAGAGGTGACACTGAAAGCACATTCACCAAGGAAGATAGCAGCTCCAAAATTTCTCAGCAAGAAACTCCAATGAAGAAAGGAATACAAGCAATCCTTACTACAGTTCAAGACGTGGAGGGCAAAATAGACAAATTACACTTAAAAGTGGACAATATAAAAGAAGATTCCACCAAACAAATAACCTTATTAAATGAAGTCCTTAAACAACAAATTTTCCAGATTGCTACATTGGAGGATTCTGTAACAGATTCAGACCATAGGTCAACAGAGAGAGAAACACAGAATTTCTTCAAGAAAACACAAGACTTATTGAAAAGATAGACACTGAGAATAGAACCAGGAGAAACAATATAATAATCTATGGCATCCCTGGTGCAGATGTAGGAGGACAATATGATTAATTTCCTGACTTCTTGGATTCCTAAAATCCTAAACCTACCTGAATCACTATCCTTCAGGACAGAAAGGGCACACAGGTCTGTAACTACAACTTCTGTATCCAATAAAAGCAGTTGCCCAAGATCTATTACTGTAAAATTTATCTCCACTCAAGACAAAGACCTTGTTTTAAGAACTGCCTGGTGCCTTGCTGAATTAAAAATTTGTGAGCAAACTATCAGGCTTAACAATGACTTTTCACCCCTTGTAATGTCTAAAAGAAGAGCATGCGTCTCTCTATATAAAAAAAAAAAAAAAAAAAAAAAATTCATTAAAAAAGGAAGGAATCAAAGTACAACTCATATTCCCAGCAAGAATAAGACTATCCCTGCCAGAAGGAAAGAAAACTTGAATCTCTCGAAGAAACATTCACATTTGTCCAAAAAAAGAACCTTTTAAGTCAACGTGAACCCATGGATTCTTCAATGAACTTAAAAAAGCAAGCTTCAAAAATGAGTGGACTATTAAAGGAAAAAAGAAAACCAGAGACAAATGATTATACATAACTTCACATTTCATGCAAGTTTTTGTTTTCTCCCCTCTAAATAATGTGGAATCACACACACAAGGTAATTAACTTTTTTCTCTCCTATTATCTTTCCCACAACAATGCTTACTTTATAATTATAAAATGATTGCCCATTAATATTTGAAAATGAGCACGCTAAGTGGCCAGCCCAACCAGCATCCCTGTTGTAAATCCCCGAATACACCAACGGAAAAAGGTCACCCGGACTTCTTTCTGTTCGTATATTCCATAACTTTTATTTTATTTTTTTTTTTTTAACAAAAATTACAAAAATAAAAATCTATAGTCTGGACATCGGACATACCAGAGAGGCAGCATGAAGGAAATACAAAGAAAATCAGGTACGTTATTTAAAACTAAAGGCACGTACCTGATTTTCTTTGCATTTCCTCCATTCTGTCTCTCTCTCTCTCCTACTCCTAAAGTAGCCAAAACTTTTTTTTTTAATTAAAAAAAAGAAAACAAAAACGGAGCAACAGAGACTTTCTTTTCTCTGTTGCTTCGTTTTCAAAGCATTGAATTACTGGGTATGCGTGGAAACCCAAGTCCCATACACATGCGCAGTACATCAAAACAAGGCAGCAGGATACCACTAGCCATGGAAGAACAGTACGGCACCGTTATACAATTATTTAAGAAAATTAAGTTTTTTTTTTTTTCTTTAATGTCATTGTATAATAGCAATAACTGACTCCATGGTTGTGGTATATTGAAATTTGACCACGGTTGGCTTTAATCACTCGGGCTTCGCCCAAGTGATTAAAGCACACCAACCGTGGGTACATCTTCAATATACCACACAATGTTGTCTGTTATTGCTTAAATATATATTACTCAAAATTCAAGTTAATCAAAATCTTATCCAACTGTAAAATACTATTTTATACTTTTATCTCTTTACATACATGAAACAGCACTAGTGAAATGGTATAAAATCGCTTACTCATTTCATATATTTACATATATTTCTTTTATATCCTATACATATTTCTTCATGTATATACCTTCCCTTTCTGTTTTAGTCCTAGTGTCATAGTATTTAATCAATGCAGGAGAGAGAAAAATGCTTACTGTGTTACTGTTATGCAATTAAAAGGAAAGTGGTAACATTTTATTACTATATATACATTTACTACTTAACTGAACTTCTGCAATGTACTCCGTTTAGCTAATATATCTTACAGCTGTGTATGGTTGGCAATTTGGAGTCTATTTTAAATATTCACAATTTTGCAAGTTATGCTTAAAAGCTTCACTAAAAAATTCCAGCCTACTTACTTTTTTGATGG
The DNA here is from genome assembly GCF_019279795.1 of Protopterus annectens. Classification (NCBI taxonomy): domain Eukaryota; kingdom Metazoa; phylum Chordata; order Ceratodontiformes; family Protopteridae; genus Protopterus; species Protopterus annectens. Next base: position 1,251,613,639 of record NC_056735.1, on the reverse strand, counting down.
AATTCTGACAATTTTTGAGACAAGCTCAAGCTACTAAAGGCTTCAGTTAGCTCACAGACTCATGAGAAACAATCTATACTGTCTTCCAGGAAGTAGGTGCAACCTCCAAACCTGTTTCTCTTCACTGAACTCTAACAGCCAGTCAGATTCAAGAATGATCGTTTGAACTGTTTTCTCATTCATTTAGCAATTTTTTTTTTCTAAAAGTCTTATAAGCATATGTTTTACTGTAAATAGTGATTTATTTAATCTGAATTACATTTATATTGAAATAAGAATTACAAATATGTTTGACAGTGACATGTTTAAGTCCATCTTTTTTCCGGTCTGCTTTAATGACATTACAGTCCTGTATTTATTCACAGCAACAAATTATTAGGATCAATTTATCTTAATCTGTTTAGATAAAAAGTGTTTTAAGAAACTGTATACAGCTTCATGTTCTTAGTTCATGCATACACAGTATATCAAACTGAATTTTTTATTTTGTATGATTTTAATGTACATGCAGTTTCCCTTCTGCTTGCTACTAACCGGCAGTAGCTAGTTATTCCCACTAGATGTCATGAGAGAGTTAGTGGCTTCTATGAGAGATAATAGTAAGCCTGGATATAGTTTATCCATGCAGAAAGTTAAAGTTTTATTTTCAATTTTAGAGTTTTTAAATTGCCCATAACAATTTAAAAAATGTATCTGTCATAATGAATCAAGGAAAGCACTTTTCAATTTTACTTCTTATAGCAATCTCCATCAAATCATATTTAACCTTATATCTATTAATGTCAATAGGTTGAACAACCTCATGAAAAAGTAGTGTCAACACATATTTAATGCTACATAAAGCAGATTTTGCTTTCATTCAGGAATCCACTTAGTAACAGAAGATCTAAACAAATTAACCTTTCAGGATTATAAGATTTTGGTAAGTTCAAACTACAACCACAAAAGAAGAGGTGTCCTAGTTTTACACAGAAAAACAATGAGAATTCCAGAAATGGTTGACTACTCGAGCAATGATGGTATAGTTGATTTAGTCATACTAACTAGATAAAAAGATGTACACTTTTGCAAACACTACTGGATACCTGGGTATTGGGACTAAAACTGTGAAAAAAATTTAGACACCATAACATTAAAGTCTGAAGATGAGTTACTATTAGCAGGTGATTTTAATTGCATCTTATCTTCCACTGATATCACAAGCTCTAAGTCCTTCAATATGCCCCCTGTTGCCAAGCACTTGAACAACTACATAAAATACAGAAACCTAATTGATACTGACGGTATAAAAATATTATCCTCACTGAAGTATTCTCACTACTCTTACAGATTTGGCACACAGACCAACATAAACAAAGTCTTTGTAACCAGTTCTTTACTGGCCAAAGCTGATAATGTAATGCTGACATCATGCCCTATGTCTGACCATAATGCCATCACCGTCAATGTAACACTTAATACTGACCCCTAAAACTTCTGCCAGACTACCTGCTTGATTTAAAGAATGGCTTCTAGATGAAATAGAGCTTTACCTAGACACCACTAATAATGGAGAGGTTTCAGATATTATCCTATGGGACACTTTAAAGGTAGTCTTGCATAGTAAAGTCAAACGTCAGTATATAAATAAAAGGAAAGAGTGGGATAAAAAACTGGTAGACATACAAAAAGAAACTGATGAACTAAAACTTGGATCAAATGACAAATCTGCATTAGCTGACATGTAAACTGAACAAGAAATATCAAGATATCATGCAGCATAAAATATTAATAAATCTGGGAAAATCAGATTACACTCCTACTCAATTAATCCCAAGAATGTGCATAGGACTGCAATTAGATCTAAATATTTAAACGAAAAAGTCATATAAAAAATAATACATTAGAACCAATCAGACTATCAAAGTTACAGATCTAAAAATATGTTTTAAAACCATTACAAGAATATGAATAACTCATCTACAAGTGACAACAAAAGTATAGACAACTTTCTTGCTAATAATATTCAAAAGAAGCTATCCAAACACAATATTAACATAGGTAAAACCTTTTCCTTTAAAGAATTGAAGGAACATAAAGAAATAAAGGAACAAATAAAAAATCTTAAGACAAAAAAGGCACCAAAGCTGGATAGTCTAATTCTCGAATTTTACAAACTCTTACCTGATAACATCTTGAAAATCTTACTCAATGCATTCCAACAAGTTAAAACTACAGCAAACATCCCTCCCTCATGGAAATATTCTATCATCTCTCCCATCTTAAAACTAAATAAAGAGCCCAACCTTTGCACATCATACAGGCCAATTTCTTTGCTTAGCATTGATTTCAAGATATTCACGTCTACCTTAGCAGACAGATAGAATATTCTTTCAACATTAATTCATGAATACCAAACTGGGTTTATCAAAGTACAAGACAATGTAATTAGACTACTGTTCTTAACAGACTTGGCAAACAAGAAAAAAATGAGCTTTCTATTTTAAGCCTTGATATAGGATAAAGCTTTCGACTCCCTAAGTTGGCCATATCTGTTTAAAGCTCTGCAAAAATACAATTTCTTTCCAAACTTTATAAGATTAATTACAAAACTATATGAAACGTCCATAGCCTATGTAAAGACTGGATCTTATTCCATTTGACATATTAAGAGGTACTAAACAGGGGTGCCAACTCTCACCATTACTCTTTGCCCTGGCTATTGAGCCTCTTGCAAATTATGTTTACCCTGGACTAAATGACCAATGCTCATTGAAGTGTATTTTGAAATTAAAAGCCTTAGAAAGGTAACCTATATATATATATATATATATATATATATATATATATATAATTTTGCTGTAAGTATATATATATATATATATATATATATATATATATATATATATATAATTTACTTCTACTTTATGAAATATTGAATTTTAAAAATGATGCGAATTTTAACATCAAGTTTGAAATATTTTTGTTATATATATATATATTTATTTTTTGATGCATTATTTATTGCTTTTTGTGACATGAATTATTGGAAGTCTGATCCTTTATATGAAGATTTCCTAAATGGAAGATTCTTTTAGTAGCTTTTCAAAGCTTAATTAATTGTGTGATGTCATGACCTAATTGCTATTTAAGTTGTGAATTTGTTGTATTTTATGTCTGATGAAGTTGATGCATTGCATGTCAACGAAAGTGCTGACAAACTTTGCGTTTGGAGATTACCACTGCCTTTTTTGTTTTTAGTAACAGGACATTACTTGAACCACATACTCAAATACATACAAACATCTTTATATGGATTTTAAAAATATACATTCAAAATGAAAGGTCAAAACTTGTTCCCGTACCTCTTATAAACCAAATATTGTTGTTGTTTAAAAAGCCTACGTTTTCTCATCAATTACGAATTTATTAATAATTGTGTTTCCTATTGCTTACACAAATGAATGTTTGATATCTTTGGATACTCAGAAAATGTTAGAATTGAAGAAGGGTGACCTATTGCATTGGAATCAATTTCTCTCAGCTAATAAAATACGTTCTGCAGACTATTTGATCAGCAGATATAGTTTGCAAAATTGCAACTGGCATCCAAACTTGTAATGATTTTATATCTACTAAGATCGTACCCTCATTAGAGGCATACAATAAGAGTACCTTAAAAATCTTGGATTTTATCTCAATTATTAACCACTCACCCAAGAACACTTTATACATATCTGTTACTTATAAAATTCTCAGAAAAATGGTTGGGAGGGTGGCCTAATGGTTAAGGTGTTTGCCTTACAAACACAAGGTGCAGGGTTTGAGTCTCACAAGGCATAATTGGCTAGGCTTAAAAACGGCTTGCAAGGGCAGTTAGCTCAATACTAATCTATGAGCCTATTAGCAAAAAAGATATTTCTTTTTGGAATTATTCAAGTGATAATTAAGTAATTAAGAATGGCCAGATTGTGATTTACAAGTAAGGAGATGTCACTATAAATTAATATGCAATCGGTTGTATAAAATATGCTCATAGCACAGTGTTTTAATAGTTGCACATACAGATTTTATAATACATTAATTGTAAGTCACATTTACAAATGTAGTATTTTACTGAATGAGAGTTTAATAAATATATATTTAGTTAATTAAAAAACAAAATTTTAAACTTTTTAATGTTCTTGCAACATTCATCTATTGAATAATTAGTATACAGATTTTTAAAAAAAGTAATGTATGGTTTTATAGTTAAAACAAGTTTTTTGTACATTGATTCACAGACTTTTTTATATTTTTTATATAAAACATTTTGAATGAAAATGTAGTGATAAAGCATAGCAGTTTGATAAATGTGTCTTGTTCAAGGATTTACATTATATGGGGTAATATTTGTGTATGTATAACAGTGGCAAGAGAATGTGAGACTGTGAGGTTTGAAACCTCTTGTACAGCTTTAACAGCTTAATTACTAAAGCTATCACATGATGGTCAATAGACCCTATAAATGAAGTTAGAATTCTACTACTATTTGATCTTGATAAAGCTTGGCAATGGGACCAAGCGAAAGTGCTTGATTCAAACTGTTGGGATTTTTTTATTTGTTTTTCACTTGGTTGAAGTTTTGTGCTGAAAAGCAAGGTGTTTTTAAAAGAAGTTTTCAACAAGTAATAAAATCGTTTACTTCGTTCCTCCGTTGGCTGTTTTTGAGCAGTGGAAAGCTTGCTTTTGTTTTTTTGGTGCTTACGTTTTGTTTTATTGGTTCCACGATCCATGGCTGAAGAAACAGTTTCGGAGGATTTTCTCAGAACGCCATCAGCGCTTGGCACTGAAAGCCAGGATGCTCCTGTGACTAGGGCTGAGTTCAATAAAGTGTTGGACCTTTTAACCCAATTAAATGAGACGTTAAAAGGCAATAAAGGCAGGACTTCCTGTTATATACCCGGTAATCAGGAACAGGCTCTTGAGCAGAGAACAACGCGAATAACGCCAGAAGTGATGGTCGCTCAAAAGAGATTTTTCAACAATTCCAGTAAAGGTTCTACTTCCTTACAGCAAGCTAATGTCAGCTTTGTGGAGGCAGTTCGTGGGCAGCGTTCACTTGAATCTGAAACCCACAGTAACCAATTTAATTTTAACGTTTGGACAGACAAGCAGTTCTGGTTTAAGCAAGGTACTGTACAAATTGATCAATCTGATACTGAACATCAGTTTAACATTTTAAAAGAAAGACTTTATTCTTACAAAACTAATCAGTTGGAAATCAACTATCTCAAAGAATGTGTAAATGTTGAACGAGTACCTAAGGGGCTGCGCTGTTTTAAATTCCCAAACAACGTACAGCCAGGTACTGTGTATTATGATAAGTTGTGTAATATTTTTAACAGGGCTGGTTTGCAGGTGCTAGAAGTTATGGTGGAAGAATATGAAGCCAAGTCTAATGCACTTTTAAAGGATTTAAATGTTATGAATGAGAAATTAGCCAATAGTTCAGGTTTTTGTCTGTTAAAAAAAGCTATGACAATGTATTTGATGAAGTGGACCAATACTGTTTAAAAATCCTAAATAGGAAAATTCATAAGTTAGAAAGAGATTTGAATGAATATAGGGAAGGGTTAGCATACCCTGTAGTTATGAAAAACAAACGAAGTGATGATTATAATAGGAATCGAATGCAAGCTAACACATACAGAAATGACCATGTAGAACTACCCACTGAACCATTGAGAAGGAGTGAAAGAATAGCAGAAAAAAGTAGAAAAAATACACACCAGGATTTTCACTTTCCCCAGGACAGGTTTATGGGGAGGGGGGAGAACTACCAGCAACAGAACTGGAGGAAAACTTAGATTTAGATAGTGATAACATTAGTTCTTTAATTTATAATGGACGGGAAGTGATAAATTCATATGAGAATGAAGAAGGTAAAAACTATAATCTAGTTAAAGATAAGAATTTCATGATATATAATTTCACAGAAGTAGAAATCAAAAAAGAGTATTTTGATTTATTCACAAGAGGCCTACATTTCATTCCAGCCTATCCAACCGAATTGTCAGAAGCTTTAATAGACTTAAAACTGTTTGTAAGGCAGATTAATTTAATTTTAAATTTTAATGGACAGCCCCATAATAAAAACACATTAGCGAGAGCCAGTACATTTAATCCCCCAACCAACCCATGTCTAAAAATATTTGAAGAGATGGCTACTAAAGAGATAAGAAAGATTATTTGTAAGAAGGTAGAAAGAGTTCCGGTGAATATGAAAGTAGAAGAAATATCATTAATACAGTTTTTAAGAAAAGTGTAGAACCATGAAACCAGACAAAGGAGGGGGGGCTAGTTTTGATGTATACACAAGATTATGAAATGTATATGTTTGACTTATTGCAAGACTCTGAAAAATATGAACTGGTTTCTAGAAACGAAGTGAATCTGGCCTATTCCAAAATTAAATACACTTTAACTGACCATTTACTACAAGGGTTTATCAATGAAGAACTCCATAATTATTTGAATGTCAACAAACCCAAAATCCCAATAATTTTTGGAATTCCAAAGACACAAAGGCCTAGAACCATTAAAGTTCAGGCCGATAGTCTCAGGAAAAGGAGGTATTTTGGAACCTATAGGCAAGTTTGTTGACTTCAAATTGAAAAGTTTTGCTACAACACTGCAACATATATGTAAAGATTCTTGGGATTTCCTAAGAAGTATTCAGGGAGAATTATTCCAAGTTGATTTAATACTAATTACCATTGATGTTGTAGACTTGTTCCCAAGTATTCCCCATGAACAGGGACTGGAATGGTTCAATGAAACACTAGTCAGAGAATCAAATTTGTCAACTAATATTATTAATTTATTAGTGGAATTCATGGAGATTATATTAAAGAACAATTTCATGTTTTTTAATGGAGAAATATACAGACAAAAGAAGGGGGTGGCAATGGGAGCACCATGTGCCTCCATGTATGCTAATATTATATTACATAAATGGGAACAGGAATTCATCTTTTTGACTCAATGGAAAGAATGCATTAAGCATTATACAAGGTTCTTGGATGACATAAGTATTTTGTGGACAGGCACTGAGACACAATTTATGGAATTTTTCGAATATATTAGTCCCACAACTAATTTTTTGTCATTCACGTATAGTATAAGTGAAGAAAAAATGAATTATTTGGATGTTACAATTTTTAAGGACTGTGTCAACAACAGGTTTACATCCAAATTGTTTAGAAAACCCACTTTTTCCAACACCTATTTACATTATGCAAGTGGTCACCCTTACTATCAAAAGAAAGGCATAGTTAAGGGGCAAATGGTAAGGGCTTCAAGAATGTCGAGTACCTTAGAATTCTTCATGGAAGAATTGGTGGTAATAAAAAATATGTTTTTGGAAAGGGGGTGCCCAGAGGACTTGATAGACATGATAAGTAAAGAAGTCATAGAACACAGAGAGCAAAAATTTCCCCCTTTATTAGGCTTAGGTCAGATTGGTGTAGAGAAATCTAGTGAAACCAATACTGCTGTGTTTACTAATAGCTACATCCACACTTATTCAACTGATTCACAGCAAATTGAAGAAGTGATTAATAAATTTTGGCCGGTTCTAACTGGACATGAAGAATTATGTAAATATATTCCGAAGCATCCCAAGTTCACAAGACGTAGGGACACTAACATAAAGGAATTATTTGAGAAATTTCAACAAGAAAGAACTAGTAGCAATAGGAATTTGAAAAAAGGTACCTACAAATGTGGAAGCTGTAAACAATGTATATACATTTTAAACAGAGATTCCTTACACATTCCATCCAGGAATTTTTGTTTCAAAGCTAGCATTCATGCAAACTGTGCAACGCAAGGGATTGTTTACTTAGGTTATTGTACCAAGTGCCACAGTTTCTATGTAGGTAAAACGGAAAGGTCTCTGAGAAAGAGAATTTATGAACACATGTATGAGGTTTCTAGGAAAAAAGATACAAATGCCTTTTATAAACACTCATTATTATGTCCTGAAATGTCTTTAAAATTTATAGTCCTAGAACAGGTGCAAGTGGATAGTAGAGGGGGAGACTGGGAAACGCGTTTGGAATACAAGGAACTGTTGTGGCAACTTAAATTGGATGCTGCCACAAGTCCCGGTCTAAATGATAGTATAAATATTAAGAGTGTTCTCAAATTAAGAATGGCCAGATTGTGATTTACAAGTAAGGAGATGTCACTATAAATTAATATGCAATCAGTTGTATAAAATAATGTTCATAGCACAGTGTTTTAATAGTTGCACATACAGATTTTATAATAATACATTAATTGTAAGTCACATTTACAAATGTAGTTTTTTATTGAATGAGAGTTTAATAAATATATATTTAGTTAATTAAAAGACATAATTTTAAACTTTTTAATGTTCTTGCAACATTCATCTATTGAATAATTAGTATACAGATTTTAAAAAAAAGTAATGTATGGTTTTATAGTTAAAACAAGTTTTTTGTACATTGATTCACAGACTTATATATTTTTTTATATAAAACATTTTGAATGAAAATGTAGTGATAAAGCATAGCAGTTTGATGAATGTGTCTTGTTCAAGGATTTACATTATATGGGGTAATATTTGTGTATGTATAACAGTGGCAAGAGAATGTGAGACTGTGAGGTTTGAAACCTCTTGTACAGCTTTAACAGCTTCATTACTAAAGCTATCACGTGATGGTCAATAGACCCTATAAATGAAGTTAGAATTCTACTACTATTTGATCTTGATAAAGCTTGGCAATGGGACCAAGCGAAAGTGCTTGATTCAAACTGTTGGGATTTTTTTATTTGTTTTTCACTTGGTTGAAGTTTTGTGCTGAAAAGCAAGGTGTTTTTAAAAGAAGTTTTCAACAAGTAATAAAATCGTTTACTTCGTTCCTCCGTTGGCTGTTTTTGAGCAGTGGAAAGCTTGCTTTTGTATTTTTGGTGCTTACATTTTGTTTTATTATTCAAGTGAAGTTAACAGACAAGTATTCTCAGAAAAAGATAAACTCTGTTTACAGTCGGTGAAGGAATCCACATCTTCCCTGTTCTGGCATGTATGCACATGGAAATTTTTACATATATTTTTTTTTCATCCCACACAGACTAGCAATAATGTACAAGAAAGATGAAATGAAATGCTGGAAATGTGGACACCCTGATGATGACTGGATACATATGGTTGTTAATTGCAAAATAATTTCCCCATTTTGGTTAGACTTAAAATATCTTTGTAAAGCTCAATGGAATGACAACTGTACAATTTCTGGCTCCCTTATCCTTTTCAATGATTCTGGTTCCTGAAGTCATTCCTAAAAACCAAACATTTTTACTACGGTCTATCCTCTCTATAGCAAGGAAAATTGTTACTAAAAAATGGAAATCCCAATCTACTCCTGTCTTTAAAGTTGAGTTTTTTCAGCTTGTGAAACACATTTGTAAGAATGAAATTACTACTATAAAAGCAAGGGCAAACAACTCATCACTTAATTGCTTGCACAAAACTGTCTACTCGGTTAGAGAAATATTAAGTGTTCTCCTACATATATTGCTTTTTTAGTTATGGACATTACATATAGTTTGTTTTTTTTTCTTGTTACTATACTGTTAAGTTATTGTGTTAGAAAATGAATAAAAACATTTTGGAAAGATGTTCATAGAAGAATGTCCGTGAAACATGTGGGAGATGCGACAACATTGGGTGTCTCCAAGCAACTGATGCATCCTATCTGGACCCTGCATCTGTGGGGCAAGAGTTGTGTTTGCATTTCTGTAGGCATAGGACTCCACAAAACATGTCTTATCTTCTTTCCCTATTCATGATTTTCATGGAAAGGGTATTAAAATTGAGCCAAAGTTTGAATGTTATTCAGTTTAGGGGCATAAAGTTTGCAGCTTTGTTATTTGCAAAATATGTTTTCTTCTCGCTTTAAGTGACTGATCCTTGGAATACACTAAAGCAGTTCACTGCTAAGCATAATACGATAAAAATTAGTCCCCTCCAAATTGGTGGTCATGGCTCCATCCATGAAGAGTAAACCACTCTGAAATAAGGGGGCAACAGCTTTCTCAGGTGTAGCCATTAAAGTATCTTTTGTAAGCATCGTTTATTAAATCACAATTACAACAGTGTGTGACAGAGGTTCACATACATTAACATAAAAAAACAAACCATACTGATATTTCTCGTTCTCATGCAGTATAGATTTTTTAATACTCACTCTAACATTACATAAATTGCTGCATTCCTGCCATTCCTTTCACCTCACTCCCTCCCCTGGAGCATTATTCTGCAGGTAGTATTCCCACAAATTCCATTTATTTCTATCTAGCTTGTTTCTTCACTTTTATAAAGATCCCACCCTCCAGTACTTTTATCTCCTTTACAATATTCAGTATTTCAAGTTACAGTTGGTTTACATTTTCTTTTCCATTTTCTTGTAATTACTTTTTTGGCAGCCAATAGAATTAAATTAGTAAGGGTTTACCACATCTAGGCAATTCAAATTCTCTGCCAAAGCTCAAAAGAATCATTTGTTTAGTTACAACCATTTGCTCTCCCAGTGTTTCTGATAAAGTATTCTTGTAGCAGGTTTTTAAAATTTGCCTACTTGTTATACTCCAGAAAATCTTCCATTTTCTTTCCAGTCATATCTTCAACATTTGCTGTTTAACGAAGAAAACACCTTCAAAACAAAATTCCTAAACCTTCTTGATTTTATTACATACTTAAGGGACGTACTGATTTTAACAGCAGCTTCTATTCTACACTCGACTAAACTACCACAGCTTTTCTTTCAATTAGTACTCCCCTACACTCGAACTAATCTCAGGAAGAGAAAGACAGTGTCTAACCTGCAGTCCAGACTTCTCTTTGGCCTCATCCTACTCTATTAAATTTCCCTCACTAGCTTACTTGCACGCATTACCTTGGTTCCTTTGCTAATTTTCCTCAGTAAATTCCGGCTTAGCAATATTCCTGCTTGCCGTTACTCTATTAGCAAAATTTCCTTTCGCCCTTGTTGTGTTAACTTAGCTCTTAGAGTACTTTCTGCTGGTCCCCCCTTCATATAGTCAACTTACCATTTTGTCGACTTTCATATCATCGAGATGATAATGTCGAAAGTCTAAAAATAGGACCACCCAGAACATCGTATTTTCTCTTCGGGTAAGTAACCACTTGGCCACCATGGTGAACTTTGCCCTTTTATCCACAGTTGTGCAATATCAGAATCTGTATATTTTGTTAGCCTCCCACGTGGGTGGGTTTAATTTTGTTACATTTCTATTTTACTTATTGGTGGCCAAGTGGTTACTTACCCTGAGAGAAAATACGATGTTACGTTTTTAAACTTTCGACACTGTCTCGATGATATGAAAGTCGACTAAATGGTAAGTCAAGTATATGAAGTAAACCCCTTTTATGCCACTTTTGGAATTTAATATTCTGCACTGTTGATGTTAATTTCATTACGAACTTGCATCCAAAATTATATTCACATATCAGTTGTTATTTTTCTTGTCACAGGCACCCCAAGTTTGGTGACAACCATTTCTACCCTCTGTTGCCCAAGTTTGCGTGCTCAGTAGCATAGCTAAGGTGGGATGAAGAGGCCAGCCTCATCAGGTGTAAGGTGTTAGGGGATGCAAATGGAAGACATTGATCAATAATGCAGTACTGGTATTCATTTCTACACTGGCATTACTGTATGCTAGTACAGAATTTAATCGCGATACTGCTTTTCTGCAGAACTGAAGCACATGTATGACACAAGTTAAAGTTGCAGCAAGTGGCTTGCTGCAATTTAAAAAACAGAAATAGTTTCTTGCTCCTCAGATGAATTGAGGGGCAGGGTACAGAAACGGGACCTAGCTGGCTGCTAAGTTTTAAGAGTGCCAGTCAGATGGCTGATCTTTGTTTTTTTGGTTTTTTTTATTTTTCCATTTCTGCTCAACAGGGTAAGGGAGCAGGGACCCCATATCAGGGGATAGCACCAGGCTCTAGACCTGGTTGTACTAAAAGTTTATGGCCTGGAGTTATTAAAAATAACTGCTTAAAAGCAATCTTTCTAAACTAGTGTATAACATCCAAGCACATCATTATTTCCCTTTAAGTACAATGCAGTTGTCTCTTCTTGTTCTGCAAAACTTTAACCTTTAACAGTTCTAAATAATTCCTATTTCTTCTTTCCCACCTTTCTCCCTTAGTTTTACCCTCTTTTTAAACTTTGTTTTCATTTTATCCCACTCACTAGCTGTCCCATGTAAATACATCTCTATCTTCCCTGCCACTCAGATCATTTCCACTACCCATTCATTAACTTCCTCTATTTTTAAAAGTCAAGTAGGAAAGCAGCAGTTTCTCACTTTTGCTTCAACACCCTACAACTTTTACTTAGCTTTTTATTCGTGCATGAACTAAAAGAGTTACTGGGTATGTATCAAAGCTTTCAATTAAATCCACATACTACTGTGAAATGTAATTTCAATCCAGACTACCCCAGTTGTTATACCTTGGGGAATATTTAAATTCTGAATTCCTACTGTTGAATTCACATATTTCATACCAAATATTCTGATATACTTCTTCAGAAATCAACCTTGTTTTGTTTTATATCTTCCTTTCTAGGTCCCCTGATATATCCTTACTATTGCAAATCAAGTCCCAGTCCCTACCCATAAATATTCCCCCTGAATGCCTATTTGTCCCAAAAACTTGCTTAAGCTCCATAATAGCAGTTTTGCTGGAATATAAATACATGCCAGCATAAATCATCTTCCCCTGCCAATAGCCCCCTACTACCACAAATTTACCATTATCTTCCCTCTTCCACCAAGGTTGGGGCCCCCATAATAATCAGTATTTCTCCCTTTTTCTTCTGTTCCTGATATTCTGCTGAATGTCCATTCTGAAATCCTCTGTCAAGCTTACATGCTCATTTCTATTCAAATGCACACCCTAATGTTTGGCAGGCTAATCTCTTATGCAGTTGCTGCTTTTCATCTCCATTTGAACCTACGTCACATTTTTCAAGACCTTAAGCTTCAGTGAAAGCACTCAAACAAAAAAAACTAAAGATTTTCAGAACCTCCATCCCATTTTAACTTAGAACAAACACAGAAAATCTATATATATATTTGCACTTTCCAAGCTTTTATCCTAGTGCCCTTCCCTTTATTCCCTCTAGAAAGGAGCAGCTGCCCAAAATTGACAGCTATACCCAAAGGCATTACCTAATCTAAAATTAATGTTACCCATGATAATGTGCATGTTTTAGCCTGTGCACCCTCTTCTTAATCAGATGCTCTCTATCATTTTATCACCATTCCCTTCCCAGATGTGAAAAACAGCTTACTGACTTTCAGTAAACATTACCTTTTAGCCTTGCATGCTTTCAGTAAACAAACTTTTAGCATTAAGAAAAAGTGAGCTGGTTACATTTAAATAAATAAATAAAATTGTCCACTATTATATTAAATGGATTTAAGTAGCAATGATGCTGGGGAAGCAACTGATATTTGTATAACTTATTCACTTCCCACATTTCAAATGTTTTCACTGAACTGTTTGCCACTGTTGCACTGTACCCTTTCAAGTCTCTCCGTAAAGAGTACATAAAGCACTCAAAATGAATTGTTTGCACCTGTAGACAGGTCCTCTCTCCAGGTAAAGTAGTCAGCAATAAGAGAAAAATAGCTTGTAACTTTGTAGATGCAGAATCTTCATAAATTTCACTCGGAATACACTGTTCAGACTTCCCATGGCCATCTGATTGTACTTGCAGACTTGTCTTCCAACGAGAGAATGTGGCTAACAGAAATATAGCTAATAATCTTGCAAATGGAAGAAGTATATTTTTCAAGAATTTCATCATGCTTTCGTATTCATTCACTGTTTGCTTAACAAAAACTTGTCTATAGCTTAAACCAAGAATTTTAATGTAGATATCAAACCATGTAAACATTTTATGCACACCTGGGACTTCTTTGAAACAGTTACCAAAGCCATACCTGGACCTCGCAAAAGCCTTCAACACAATACCCCACTCGGGCATCATAAATAAGCTCACCAGCTTAAATATCAACCCCTATGTCACAAGATGGGTTGCAAACTGGCTCAGGGATAGAACCTACATGGTCAAAATAGCAGGTGCCATGTCAGACTCTAAACCAGTTACAAGTGGCGTCCCACAAGGCTCAGTCCTGGGACCTCTCGTTCGGTATATATTTCTCAGAGGTACAGGCTAACACGGGTGGACTATGGCTGACCAAGTTCGCAGATGACTGTAAACTGGGTGCCGTAATCGACTCTCCGGCTGACACAAGCATCCTCCAAAAGGGCTAAATGCCAAAAAGTGCATAGTCATCCCCTTTGGGAAAAACAAAGTGCCCACAAATTACCACATAGGTGGTAATCCATTAAGTATGGAAGAAGTAATTAGGGACTTGGGGACCCAAGTAGATAGCAATCTCTCCTTTGACAATCACGTTGCCAAAGTGGTTAGAAAGACCTTCTATATAGTCCACCTTATCATGAAAGGATTCACATCTAGATCAAGAGAGGTCATTGTGCCCCTCTACTCATCACTTATCAGGCCCATAATTGAATACAATGCCCCATATGGGATGTACCTTACCCGACACCTGCAGCAACTGAAAAGACCCCAAAAGTACCTCACCAAGAGGATCAAGGGGCTCAAACAGATGCCCTATGCAGCTCGGCTAAAGAAACTCCAGCTCTACTCAGTTGCGTACCGCCTACTCAGAGGCGATCTGTGTCTGACGTATAAAGCCATGTCCAACTCAGAATTAATGGACATGCTTCACCTCAGGAAATCCAAATCCCTTAGAGCTACACGCTCCAGGGACTTGAACCTCAGCACAGAAATAAATAGGACATGCCGGAGGGACAGATTCATATCCCAGAGGCTCCCCTCACTCTGGAACAAAACCCCAATCCATGTTAGGCAGAGCCCCTCACTGACCCTCTTCAAGAGAAATCTTGACGAGTGGATGGGAGATCCTAAGTTTACCCCTGGGATCTCTTCTGTGTCCCTGCTTGACAGAGGTACAGTAAACTAACCTTAAAAGGGCTACCCTTCTGTGACCTACTATACAGAGGCACAGTCAACTAATCTAAAAGGGTGGCGAAAACCACACACAGTCTGGCTAGGCTTATAAATGCCCTAGGGCAGATAGCCTAGTATCAACTTATGAACCTATAATACAACAGCCAGACCCATTACAGCAATGTTAATTTGCTTCTGTCCAGCCTTGATCTTCTTACAGTGTAAAGCCTGTATAGCTTAAAACTCAGGAAATGTACATGCCTGCTTTAATACCTTTAGCATAGTCACTGATGACAACCCCAACCTCACATTTAACATACTCCTTACTATGTACTACACAGAACTGTTTATTAAGTTACATCAACAAATTTGTATACAAATATTAATAAAAAAGTATTACTTAGTTACTTGTTACTTCTTTATTCCCTTCAGTGTCTTTCTAAACACGTTGTTTGATTTTACTTCCTCTTAACCTGTTATACATAAAGTAGCTGGATAAAGCAGGTTAAATCTCAAGCCTGCCTCTCGAGATTTCCCAGATTCCTGGGATAAATTTCCTTTTCTTCTGCCTGGTGACCAGTGAATAATCATTTTCCACAAAAACTGCCGTCACCAATTTTTAATACTTTCCTCTTCTTCTGCAGTAATGTTAGGTGAAACTCTTTCTGTTAGTATGTCTGCATCTTTATTAATGCTGGCATTGGCTGCTTTCTCAAGGCCAGATATGGAGAACACATAAGATACCAACTCTCTCTTAAAAACTCCTGCTGATAGAACCTATCAATTTACTTATTTGTACTTTCATGAAATTAATAGTTTATTCCTTACAGTTTCTTACATACAATAAAAAAAATCTCAGGTTTTCTCTGTGTGCTTGTTCTTCTAACTGCAATGCTTTTTGATAAAACTCTTTGAGAAGTCTCATCTGAAACCAGCCTTTTCTCCATTTCGATCTCTGATTTTTTGCAATTTTTGAATAGTTAAAGTTTTTTCTGGTTTTGCAGTCTTTTATTATTTGACTTGATATATTCCCCTCAGTGTTTATTTTAAACACATCTGAGTGCATCTGATTTACATTTGCCTTTAAATTACTGGAAGCCATCTCCTGTACCAAAGCTGAAACTTGAATTTGCTTTTTACTGAACAGCTACAAGATTCTTTCCAGCCACAGTTTTCTCTTCTCCTTTTATGGTTGATTGTTTCTGAGGTTCTCCAAATTTCTTTTCTGCTGGCATCCAGGCACTGAAATTACTCACCAGTAATGGAATTTTACTCAAATTGACAATTTCACTACCCCGTTTTTCACAGGTTCTGTTCTTACATTTGCTGTTGATCAATGTGCAGTCATCTTGGAAATTTCAGTCATTTAAATATCTTGCGATTTTGTACAGGAGTGACAGCAGAGCATACTAGCAAACTTACCAGTGGAAGAGGTACAGTGGTAGCATTACTGCAAAAACTGCACCTGTCTGTGCTGGTTAATTGACAGCTAAGACATAGGACAAAGCTTTCAACTTAAAATCAGTCTACATCCATTTGGGAAGTGAGTGCAAAGAGAAGATTGGATACAAGCAGCATAACTGAGGTTCCTTTGGGGGTAATTGCAGTCACTCCCCATGGTGCTGTGACACAATCCTGAAGGATATCAGGATACAGCCATTAGGTTAATGGCAGCCAAGTGACAGTTTGGCAGGCTACTGACGATGCCCATGGGTGCATCTTACAGAAAGAGGATCAGACACAGCCCAGTGGAAAGAGGCTTTAGAGCAAAAGTAGGGCACTGTATAGGAATTCTCTCTCTCAGCCTGCCTGGGAATCCTACAGGAGAAGATGCAGATTGTTGCTTGAGACGGGGAAGTCTGGTCTGCCCTGTTCAGCCTGTTATCATTATAATTCTCACTAGGATAAGCAATTAATAAATGGATGGACACATGATGCAACAGGCATTTAAGGTACAGTAGCCAGAACTATAGTCTAGGAAGAGAGAGAGACAATAGCTGGGTTGAAAGAAGAAAATGACTGAAACCTAGAATAATAATAAATGATGATACAAGGGCTGGGGAGTGGGAGCAGATGCAAGATAAAAGGATGGAGAGAACAGCTTAGATGTTCCAGACATGGAAGAAGTGTCTGAATATAGGACCCTTCAGGTAGATATAAATGTGGAGTTTGGAAGATGCTGGGAGAGTTTTAGTGGATCATTTGACAGCTAGATGGGACAAAGACTAACTAGTTCAATAACAGGGAGTATATATGTAGTGTAGAGGATGGAAGAGCAGAGTGAACAGAGAGGACTACATGGCAGAAGGCAGGAAGAGGACAGAAAAAGAATAGAAGGCAAGTAAAGATGTAGTTGGAAAACACTGACAAGGATGACAGGAAAAAGGCAGGGACAAAGAAAAGGAAAACATATAAAGTAGGGAAAGCACAGGCAGGACATAGCTGGCAAGGAAGACAATGCCATGGAAAAGAAGCAGGGGCAGGGCAGAGAGCAAGAGCTAGCCAATTAGGAGGCAGCACTTGAGGAAGAGCAGACAGGAAGCAGATAGAGAGGCAATAGGAGGAAGCTGGCCAGAAGGGATGCAACAGGCAATGTCTGTGGATGTAAGTTGTCAGCAAATCAGAGGATAGACATGTACAGCAGAAGGGGAAGGACAGACACTGCCTAAAAGTGTTATAAAGGATGTTGGTTGTGAGGGATTTAATCAGTGAAGGCAGCAAGTGGAGTGTAATGGGAAAATAAGTATGACAGCCTAAACTGTTCTCGAAATAAGATTCTCATGAACTGAATCTGGGTGAGAAGTAACGTGGCAGAAAGGATTACAGATGAAATGGTGGAGACCAACATACTGGCAGCTCTCTATACTGACTTGAGTAAGACACAGCTCTCTTGGAGGTCAACAGCGCAAAGGAGGCAATGATTAAATTCTTAGGCAAGCACAAATGCTGACTCATGGCATAGGACAAACTGTATAGACTACAAAAATGTGGGAACTGGGGGAAAGCCTGGAAGAAGAAGGAGCTGCAGCATGGATAGGTTTTACTTAGGTTCGTTTGACACTGCATTGCAAGAAAGGCACATTAGAATAACAGCTTTTAAAGTGAGATGGAAAAGGGAAGGTAACAAAGTCAGTTTAAGAAAAGCAATGCAAGATAAGGAAGAAACTGTTAGGAACAACGGAAGAGGAAGGAGAGTAACAACAGATTAGCTAAGGAAAAAGGAGAAGATGTTATGTTAGCAGGGCAACAAGAACAACAGGTGCAGAAAAATAAGAATATAAGAATTATGAAATGGACAAGGGAAACAGTAACATGAGTAATAGATTAGGGACGTGAAACGAAAAAAGAGAGTATCAGGAAGGTTGAAGTCTGGCAGAAAAAGGCAGATTGCTTGTGTAATATACCAACTAAATGGTAGCATGGATGAAAAGAATAAAAGGAAGGGCACTAAGAGAGTGGAAAGGGCAAGACCTCAAGGTAACATGGAAACGAAAGATTAAAAAAAATGACAGGATTTCTGTGGAAAGTACAGTTGTGTACAGTTATCATAAATGCAGATGTTCGAGTGCATTCACTATCGCAGTCATCATATTTGGGTTATCTGCTTGCAGTAGCCCTCAGTCGGCCTGATTATCAAAGTTTTGGTTCAGTGTGTCGGTTGCCGTCTCATCTTCCGTGATGTCAGGTAATCAGGGGTATAAAGCATGCAGCTGATGCCATTACATCAGTTTTTCTTGCGCCAGATGTCAGGTGCCCCCCTAATGGGAAGCAATTACATATATATATATATATATATATATATATATACATACACACAAGGTTATACCTCCAACAAAAAAGAAAATACACCAAAAAGCTTTAGAGAGTAGAGGTATAGCCAAAAGAAGTCAGGGGGCTGGAGGGAGGGTATCAGGACTGCAACAGTGAATACACTCGAACATCTACATTTATGGTAAGTGTATACAACTGTACAATGTTCTTCGTGTTTCACTGTTGTAGTCATCACATTTGGGTAGATTCCTAAATCTAAGGATGGGAGGAGGAATTTAGATAACATTAGTACCCGCTATAAGGCCCTGCAAAGACTGTTGTAGCAAAGCCAGCTCTGGATTTAGAGAAAATTGGCAAATGGTAATGCTTGGTGAAAATATGTACAGAACTCCAGGTAGCAGCTTCTAGGATGTCCCTGGTAGGGACACCTCTGAGAAAGGCTGTAGAGGTAAATGCAGCCCTGGTTGAATGGGGTCTAATCCCCTGTGGGATAGGATTTCCATGGCGCTTATAGCAGAAATTAATTCAATGGCCTATCCATTTAGAAATGGTTTGCTTTGAAATAGCCTTCCCCTCTGCCTCTGCAGCAAATGCCACCAGCAGTTGTTCAGATTTCCTTTGAGGTTTAGTCCTGTCCAAGTAAAATCTAAGTTGTCTGTGCACATCTAAGAAGTGCAGTATGCATTCTCCTTTGTTCTGTGGATTAGAAAAAAAGGTTGGCAAACGAATGGACTGATTAAGAGCCACATTGGATATCACCTTGGGAATGAAGGAGGTATTGGTCCGGAGGGACACCCTGTCCGCATGAAAGATGATGAAAGGCTCCACTGCCATAAGGGCCTGTCATTCAGATACCCTTCTTGCTGAAGTGATTGCTAAACGGAAGGCTGTTTTCCAAGAAAGGAATTTTAACGCTACATTTGCAGCTGGCTCAAAAGAAGGAAGAGTGAGTTTTTCCAATACAAAGTTAAGGTCCCAGGCTGGAGTTGGGGCTCTCCTGGGTGGTCTTAAGTTTTTTGGCCCCTCTGAGGAACTGCTTGAGCAGTGGATGAGAGAAGAGGTGTGGGTTCTGTGTTGTAATGAGCTGAAATGGCTGAGGCGTGAATTTTGATGGAGGAAAAAGAAAGGCCTTTGTGAAGCATCTCAGTTGAGTACTGAAGAATCAGAGGTAAATTGGGCACTGCTGTGCCCATCCCTTGGTTCCAGGCACAGAAACTTTTCCATTTTTCAGCATAAGATTTTCTAGTACTAGGCCTCCTTGCCTACAAAATGACATCCAACACTTGTTTACTGAGGGATGGTAACGGAGAGATTAGGTAATTAGCCAGGCTGCCAGGTCCAGGGTTTGAAGCTGAGGGTGCAGAATCTGGCTCTCCTGCTGTGACAGCAGAGTAGGGGTCTGAGGCATGTGCCATGGTGCCAGCAGTGACACACTGCGCAAAAGGGGGTACACCAGTGTTGGCGTGGCCAGTCTGGTGCTATCAGTATCGTGCTTGGTTTGTCCTGTTTGATCTTTAGTAGTACTTTGGAGAGGAGAGGCAGAGGAGGAAAGGCATAAACTGATAGATTTTTCCAGCTGAATGACAGAGCATCCACTTTCCAAGCTTGTTTGTGGGGAGTCCTTGGTGCAGAATTTGTCCAATTGGTAGTTCTGGGGGGAGGCAAACAGGTCTATATCTGGGCTCCCCCATTTGTTTATCACCATGTTGAAAGTCTTTGGTTCCAGTTTCCACTCGTGTGGGTCCATGAGATTTCTGCTTAGTTTGTCTGCCAGTGTATTTAGTTTTCCTGGCAGTAACTGAGCCTGTAGATGCACTTGGTAGCTCAAGGCCGTGTTCCACAGAGCCATGGCTAGTCTGCAGAGGGGGGTAAGAATGGGTACCCCTCTGCTTGTTTATGTACCACATAACAGTGGTGTTGTCAGTCTTCACTATTAATTGTCCTGGAAGAATTTGGTCCTTGAAGGCTGTCAGAGCATTCTGTACAGCTAACATTTCGTTTTGATTGACATGCAGATGCATTTGACTTGGGTTCCATAGGCCATTTCCCTGCCAGGTGAGCCCCCCATGCATAGTCTGATGCGTCTGTTGTTAGGGTTTGGGTGGCAGGGGGTAGAGTGAATGGTAGTCCCTTGTCTTGGTGGCAGGCCTCTGTCCACCAAAGGAACTCTAACCGTAGGCAAGGTATGATAGGAATCATTGCTTCTAGATCCTGAGAATGTTGACACCATAGGCTTTTTAGACAATTGTAGTTTCCTCATATGCAGCTTTGCATATGGAATTAGTAGAATGCAGGAGGCCATGAACCCCAAGGCTTGCAGTATTTGCCTTGCAGATAGCAGGGTTTTTGTGGCCATTGGTTTGAAATAAGTTGTCAAATGAATTTGTTTCTCTGGCGTGAGGAAAGCCATCTGGAAAGTTATGTTCAAGCTTGCTCCCAGGAATATAATTTGTTGACAGGGTACCAGATGCGATTTCTTTTCATTTATGGTGTCCCCCAGACAAGTTAGCACCTTTTGTACAAACGCCAGATGATTCAAAAGTATGTCCTGGCTTTCTGCCTGAATTAGACAATCGTCCAGGTATGGGTATATTTGAATATTTCTTTGCCTGCAAAATGCAATGACCGGAGCTAGGCACTTTGTGAATATCCTGGGCGCAGTAGATAAGCCAAAGGGCAGTGCAGAGAACTGATAGTGCATGTAGTCTCCTTTGAAGTGTAGGTATCTTCTGCAGGATTCCCTGATTGGCATGTGCAGGTAAGGCTCCCTTTAAATCCAGTGTTGCCAACCAGACATCTTTGCCTAGCACAGGAAGCAACTGGTGAAGAGTTAGCATCTTGAATTTTGGAATCACCAAAAAGGTGTTTAAGATAAAAAGGTTCAGGATAGGATGCCATGAGTTGTCTTTTCTGGGTACCAGGAAAAGTCTTGAGTAGAAACCTTGTCCCTTTTCCTCTTCAGGTACAGTTTGAATAGCCTCTATGCTTAAGAACTGTATGCTTCAAATGTACTCATGTATGTATTTGGATCTTTATGCTTTAGAGATAGAGTACTTGCTTTTGAGCCTCTGTCCACTAATTCGGGGGTAGATCTGGCCAACCATTTGGGGTTGGTAAAGTACAGTTGTGTACCTACCATAAATGTAGATGTTCGAGTGTATTCACTGTTGCAGTCATTACTCTTGGGTTATCCAGCTGGCAGGCTACCCACAGTTGGCCTGAATTCCAAAGTCTTGGTCTGGCGTCGGTTGCTGTCGCCTCTTCCCTGACGTTAGTGTGCCAGGGGTATAAAAGATGCAGCCAACGCCATTTTCTTCAGTTTTTCTTGCTCCAGATGTCAGGTGCCCCCGAAAGGGTAGGCTAAATAAATTATGCCAATAAACATGCATGCAGTAAAGGAAACATTTCCTTCATCTACAAGCACATACACCACACAGGTTGTATAGAATAGAGAAGTACAGATAAGACCCAGCAAAAGAAAGGGGGATGGTGGGAGGGTAACCTGGACTGCAACAGTGAATACACTCGAACATCTACATTTATGGTAGGTACACAACTGTACTATGTTCATCGTGTTTCACTGTTGCAGTCATTACTCTTTGGTTGAATCCCAAAGCGGAGGATGGGTGGTTGGGCTAAATAGGATTAGGAGAGGCTAAGAGGCCCTGCAGAACTGCAATGGCAAAGCCTGCTCTGGATTTAGAGTAGAGAGGTAAGTGGTAGTGCTTTGTAAAAGTGTGCACTGAACTCCAAGTTGCAGCCTCTAAGATGTCTTTGGTTGGTACTCCTCTGAGGAAGGCTGCTGAAGTGGCTGCTGCCCTGGTTGAATGTGGCCTAATGCCCTTAGGCACTGAATTGCCATGCTGTGAGTAGCAGAAATGAATGCAATGGCCTATCCATTTTAAAATAGTCTGTTTTGAGATAGCCTTTCCTTGTTATCCTGCAGCATATGCCACTAAAAGTTGCTCAGTCTTTCTGAAAGCTTTAGTTCTGTCCAAGTAGAAGCATAGCTGTCTGTGTATGTCCAAAGAATGCAGAAGTCTCTCAACCCTTGTTCTGTGGGTTTCGATAAAAGGTAGGCAAGTGAATGGTTTGGTTAAGGGCCACACTGGACGCCACCTGAGGCATAAATGAAGGGTTTGTCCTCGGAGAAACCCTGTCTGGATGGAAAATGATAAAAGGTTCCACAGCCATGAGTGCCTGTAACTCCGAGACTCGTCTTGCAGAGGTTATTGCTAGGAGCAGAGCTGTTTTCCAGGATAAGAATTTTATATCAGCTATTGAGGCTGGCTCAAAAGGAGGCAGTGTGAGTTTTTACAAGACATAATTGAGGTCCCATGCAGGTACTGGTGCTCTCCTTGGAGGTCTTATGTTTTTGGCCCCTCTGAGGTAGTGCCTTATTAAAGGATGAGAAAAGATAGGTGGTGCTGTATTGTAATGGGCTGAAATGGCAGAGGCATGAATCTTAATTGATGAAAAGGATAGGCCTTTGTCCAACATCTCAGTTAGGTATTGTAAAATCTGAGGAATATTTGGTACAAACGTGTCAATTCCTTGTTTCTGGTTTCAAGCACAGAATCTCTCCCATTTTTCTGCATAAGATTTCCTGGTACTGGGCCTCCTGGCCTCCAAAATAATATCCATTACAGCTTTGGAGAGAGGAGTGTTCTGAATGGCTACATTATCCGCCATGCTGCCAGATTTAAAGTCCTGAGTTGGCTGTGCATGATCTGATTGATTTGTTGGGTCAGTAAGTGAGAAGTTTGAGGCAATGTCCAGGCTGGCCCTTGAGACAAGCTCTTTAGGATTGGGTACCAGTGCTGGCGTGGCCAGTCTGGGGCAATCAGTATCATTTTTGGCTTTTCTTGTCTGACCTTTAGGAGTACCTTGTGGAGGAAAGACAGTGGGGGAAAGGCATATACTGTTAGATTTTTCCAGCTGAAGGATAAGGCATCCACTTTCTATGCTTGCTTGTGATAAGTCCTTGTGCAGAATCTCTGTAGTTGGCAGTTGTGAGGGGAAGCAAATAGATCTATGTCCGGGCATCCCCATTTCCTTGTTATCATGCTGAAGACTTGTGGATCCAGTTTCCACTCGTGGGGATCCATGAAGTTTCTGCTTAGTTCGTCTGCCAGAGTATTTATTTTTCCTGGCAGGAATTGAGCTTGCAGGTGAACTTGATAAGTCAATGCTGTGTCCCACAAAGTCATGGCCTGTCTGCAGAGGGGGTAGGAATGTGTGCCTCCCTGTTTATGTACCACATGACTGTAGTATTGCCCGTCTTTATCAGTAGTTGTCCTGGATGAAAGTAGATCCTTGAAAGCTGTCAGGGCATTCTGAACAGCTAGCATCTCTTTTTGATTGATATGAAGATGCATCTGGCTTGCAGGCCATGTGACCTGAATGCATTTTCAGCCATGTGGGCCCCCCAGGCATAATCCGATGCATCCGTTAGTGTCTGCCTGGCTGTGGGTAAAGTGAATGGCTGTCCCTTGTTGTGGTGACAGGTCTGTGCCCACCATTGAAACTCATGTTGCAGGCAGGGAATGAGGGTAATTAATGTTTCCAGGCTGTGGCAATGTTGAGTCCAAACACTTTTCAGATACCATTGTAGTTCCTCATATGCAGTCTGGCATATGGAATTAGCAGAATGCAGGATGCCATGAAGCCCAAAGCCTGCAGAATTTTTCTTGTAGATAACTGGGTCTTTGTTTCCAACATTTTGAAGTAAGAAGTCAGTTGCCTTTGTTTGTCTGACACGAGATAAGCCATCTGGGCAGTTGTATTTCAGCTTGCACCCAGGAATATTATCTCTTGAGTGGGTACTAGTTTTGATTTATTTTCGTTTACTGTGTACCCTAGGCAAATTAGTAATCTTTTTACAAACTCTAGATGCTTTATTAGAATGTCTTTGTTCTCTGCTTGAATAAAGCAGTCGTCCAAGTAAGGATATATTTGAATTCCTCTTTGTCTGCAAAATGCAATTACTGGTGCCAGGCATTTTATGAAGACCCTGGGCGCAGTAGATAAGCCAAAGGGCAGTGCAGAGAATTGGTAGTGTATTGAGCCAGCTATGAATCTGAGGTATCTTCTGCAAGATTGTCTGATTGGGACATGCAGGTATGCCTCTTTTAGGTCCAAAGTTACGAGCCAAGCCTTCTTTGCCCAGCATGGGCAGCAGCTGCTGCAGAGTCAACATTTTGAATTTTGGAACTTCTAGAAATGTGTTTAGAATAGACAGGTCCAGTATTGGTCTCCAGGCTTTGTCCTTTCTGGGCACCAAGAAAAGTCTTGAATAAAATCCTTGTCCCTGTTCTAGTTGTGGTACTCGCTGAATGGCCCTCATGTTCATTAGGGATGAAACTTGCCTTTGTGCCTCTGCCCATTGATTGTGTGGCAGGTCTGGCATACCTTTTGCCCTTGGCAGGATGTGAAAGTGGAACCTGTAGCCCTGAGACACTATGTTCAAGACCCATTTGTCTTGGGTGATTATGTGCCAATTTTGTGAAAAAAGTGTTTCCCACTAAGGGGGCTGCCAAAAGATAAGTGCTTGGTTCTGGCAGAGGAAAGTCATTGGGACTGTTTTCTGTATGGCTTTGATTTGTCTTCTCTGCTTTTGGAGGTAGAAGCACCCCATTGTTTAGGCTTGTATGAGCCATGGGGCTGGGATCTGCTTCTGGAGCATCTGTATCTGCCTCTTTGTGGCCTGTCTGACACTGAAAAGGACCAATTCTTTGTAGGCCAGTTCCTGCTAAATCTGGGTGGTTGTACCTGTAAGAAATCCTTAACTGTCTGCATAGATTTTGCTTTGTCCTCCATTTTCTTCAACACCTCTTCTGCTTTAACACCAAACAAAATATTATGCTGTAATGGAACATCTAATAATTTTGCTTTAACATGATCAGGCAGATTCTGTTCCTTTAACCAAGCATGTTGCCTAATGACAGAACCCGTAACAGCGGCCCTGCAAGAGGCCTCCAGAGAATCAAAACCACATTGCAAAGTATGCTTTCCCACTTGTTCATTTGCATGCAATAAATCCTGCATTTCTTTGTTTTTTGCACATTCAGAATTTGCTAACATTTTCTGTTTAAGCAGGGACAATAAGTATTGCTGATATTTAAGCATATGAAATTGACAATTTAAAGCCCTCACAGCCAAGGTAGCAGAAGTGTAAACCTTTTTCCCCCATCTGTCCAGGGCCCTTGAATCCCTATCAGAGGGGACAGGGTTTTTTGTAGTGGAAGCCTTGACCCCTTTGGGACCCTGAGAAATAGTTTCTGGGTCAGCAGCAGGGTTTTTATAAAGAAATTTATGTGAATCTGGAACCCTGTAGTACCTGTCTGGCTTAACAGATGCAGGGGCTAAAGAGTCAGGGGACAGGCCGGACTCTGAAAATACATCATCTACAATGTCTAAAACAGGAGGGATAGCAAGAGGCCTGTGCTGAGGTAGTAAAAGAAAATCTCTAAGCCTTTTCTTAGATTCTGAGTAGTCCTGGCTCTCCCAGTGGAAGTGCTCCCTTCATGGTATGCAGGGTTTCCCCAAAAGAAAATCCTCAGGAGGGGAGGCTGAAGGGATAGATTCTTCAGCATCGGAGTCCTCATAGGGAGGGAGGGAGTATTCTTGGTCACAAGAGGAACCAGAGGAAATGGAAACCTGATCTGAAGATTCATATTTTGTCTCTTGCCTAGGCCTCTTCTCAGGAGGGGGATGGGAACCCCTGATCAAAGTAATGAGGTCTTCAGCCATTTTGAGCATCTGTTTTTTAGGCATGGAGGCCTGTCCATGGGCTTGCTGTACTTGTTTCTTTGTCTTTAGTGATGCTTTAGTCTTTGCCTTTGGAGCTGTAGTCAGTTTTATACATAATTGTGAAGGCCTGAAAACACCCTCAGAAGCCGATGCCTGCTCAGCGGCTCCGGACCCATCTGAGGGAATATTTTCCAAGTGTCCAATACCTTGAGTTTCCAGAGGCCTAGTCTGCTCTACGTGGGAGTCGGAACCGGCCTGCTGCTCTGAGGTAGCGGGCGTCAGGGGTTGCGAAAGCACCTTACTGAGAACCGGCGAACCGGCAACTGGCTTAGAAGAAGCCTCATCATCAGTTTTGGACCTCGGATGCCTGTCTTTTTCCTTGCGTTTCTTGTGAAATGCGTTAGTCGGACGGCTATCCGACGACATTGTGTAATTAAACCTCCGGCCAAAGTAATGAAAAGCAAAATCGTACCGACGCTTAAGAGTGCGTTGGTTAAATCTTGCACAAAATCTGCAATTAGCTACGTCGTGATCAGGGCCTAGGCAAGGAATACAATAAGAATGGAAGTCCTTATTTTTCTGACATCGGTCTAGAGCAAGAAAAAAGTTTCCCCAACGGGGTACTCAGCTTTAAATGAAGACTTTGGATCTGAAATTCGAACACGAAAATCTCAGGAGTCGGCCGACCGGCACTTGCGAACTGCTTCTGCTTCGGGCACCGCCCAGCAAGAAAGACAGAAGAAAATGATGTCGGCTGCATCTTTTATACCCCTGGCGCACTGACGTCAGGGAAGACGCGACAGCAACCGACACCGGACCAAGACTTTGGAATTCAGGCCGACTGCGGGTAGCCTGCCAGCAGGATAACCCAAGAGTAATGACTGCAACAGTGAAACACGATGAACATTGTGTGGAAGTGAAATCTGTATCCTTGGGAAACTATATTTAAAACCCATTTGTCCTGGGTAATGAGTTCCCAGTTTTTTGCCTGCAGAGCAATCTTTCCCCCTAAAGGCGCAGTCAGTTGAGAAGTGCTTGGAAGTTTTAAAGTTAAGTCATTGAGACAGTTTACCATAGGGGGGAGTCTTATTACTCCCCAATTTGGAAGTGGGAGCCCTCCACTGCTTATTCCTATGCATACCCTGGGAATGAAGCCTGGGTGTTCTGCTGGTTCTGGGTTTGGACTGAGAAGGCCTGTAAGAGGCAGGAAAGGACCAATTCTTAGAGGGCCAACGCCTACTAAATCTTGGAGGCTATACTTGTAGGAAATATTTAACGGTTTGCATAGATTTAGCTTTTTCCTCCATCTTTTTAAGAACTTCTTCTGCTTTGTTGTCAAACAGGCGGTCCTGATTTAAGGGAGCATCCACCAATTTAGCTTTAACATGATCTGGCAAAGATTGCTCCTTAAGCCAAGCATGCCTTCTAAGTACAGACCTAGTGACAGCAGCCCTGCAAGATGCCTCTAGTGACTCAAAACCACATTGCAAAGTATGTTTTCCAACCGGTTCTGCAGAATGCATTAAATCCTATAAATTCTTATTTTCAGCACAGTCAGGAATCAACATCATTTTCTGTTTAAGCAATCCAATAATATGCTGCTGATACTTTAACATATGAAACTGGCAGTTTAAGGCCCTAATGGCCAAGGTTACAGAAGTGTATACCTTCTTACCCCATCTATCCAGTGCCCTGGAGTCTCTATCTGAGGGGTTAGGATTTTTGGCAGTAGTAGCCTTAATGCCCTGGAGTCCCTGTGAAATGGTCTCAGGATCCGCAGTAGGATTTTTAAAAAGGAACATGTGAGAGTCAGGAACCCTGTAATATCTATCATGTTTTTTGGGAGTAGGAGGTAAAGAGTCAGGGGCCAAGCTAGATTCTGAAAAGGCATCAACAATGTCTAGTACAGGAGGGATAGCTAAAGGCCTGTATTGGGGCAGGAATAAGAAATCCCTAAGCCTCTTTTTAGAATCAGAGTAATCCTGGCTTTCCCAGCGAAAATGCTCCCTAAGAGTATGTAAGGTTTCACCAAAAGAGAAATCCTCTGGGGGGGGAGCAAAGGGAATAGAGTCCTCTGCATCAGAATCCTCATAGGTAGATAAGGGTAAATCCTGGTCATCAGAGAAAGCAGAAATTTCAAAATCCTGGTCATAAGTATCATAAGCAAATTCAGTCATTGGACTCTTACAGGAGGAAGGTTGGCTTCCCCTGATTAAAGTAATACAGTCTTCAGTCATTCTTATCACTTTTTAGGCATAGAGTCCTAACCATGCAGTCTGGGCATTGGTTTTCTAGGCATGGTTCGAGCTTTAGGCCTTGAAGAAGATGGCAGTTTAATATGCAAGTCAGTAGGCCTGAATACACCCTCAGAAGCTGGTACTTGCACAACGGCTGCGGACCCATCCACGGTAGAGACATCCTCAGGTTCCACAGTTGAAGCATCTTGCGGCATACTGGACTCCAAATGGGTCTCAGTAGAGGCCTGTGATTCTGAAGTAGCGGGTATCGGGGCTGCGAAAGCGCCTGAGTACCGGCGAACTGGTTACTGGCTTAGGAGAAGCGTCGTAGGCAGCTTTGGACCTAGGCGGCCTGTCTCTGTTTTTATCTTTGCATTTTTTCGGAATGTCAGTAGTCAGATGGCTTACCGAAGACATATCTGGATAATTGAACAGAGTACCAAAATATTTAGAAGCGTAAATATACAGATGCCGAATAGTTCATTCCTTAAATAAGGCACAAAACCGACAGCGAGGTACTTCTTGGTCAGGGCTTAGGCAAGGAATACAGTACAAATTAAAATCTTTATTAGGTATTTGCTTTCCACAAGAAATATAATTATTGACTTTTACTGACTTCGGTTTAGAGCAAGAAAAAGTTTCCCCAACGGGGTACTTAGCTTTAGTTGAAGACTTCGGTTCTGAAACTCGAAAACGAAAATTTTAGGAGTCGGCTGACCGGCACTTGCGAACTGCTTCTGCTTCGGGCACCCAATGGCAAGAAAGACTGATGTAATGGCGTCGGCTGCATGCTTTATACCCCTGACTACCTGACATCACAGAAGATGAGACAGCAACTGATGCAGGACCCAAGACTTTGATAATCAGGCCGACTGAGGGCTACTGCAAGCAGATAACCCAAATGTGATGAGTGCAACAGTGAAACACGAAGAACATCAGGAAAGGACAGTGATGAGGAATTAAGTCCAGGTAGTGACTCCTTGTGTCCTCTTCTCAACTGAGGTTGGGGGGCTGTGTAACTGGTCAGGTTATGCTGCAAGTGAGATGATGGCATTAGGAATGTACAGGTCAGGGTTCCATTACTTCACAGTGACCAAACAGTGCAATTCACTCTGGCTATGAAGAATGAGCCACAGTGCCACACAGATGAAGTACCGAGTCTGGAAAAGGCAAAAGACCAGACAAAAGCAAAATGGCGTGATTCAAAAGGAAGAATGTCAGAAAGCTGTAAGAAGAAATAAATGGAAATTACCTTGTGATGAATGAAAGAAATGGTTAGAAATGCTTGCAAGAAGGAAGGAAAAAATGGTCTGGTTCAACAAGGAGGCAAGGACAGTACAAGAAAAGAGATGTAGGGACTGAAGGAACAAGGATAAAAAAGAGATATATGAAATGTAGAAAAGAGGAGGCAACATTTGCAATGGGAAAAAGGTTAGACACAAACATTGTGACAGCCTTCTTCAAATAAGCAGAAAGGAAAAAGCTGAAAATGTAGGACGGAGAAATAGCTTGTGAAGTTGAAAAAACAAAAACTAAAGAACCTGCAAAACTTTTAAACAAGTACTATGCATCAGAGTTTACCAAAGTAGCAGAAGAGAGGGTACCAATCTTAGAATGCACAATGTAAGCACTGGCTGAATGGACACACAAGGCCATAAAGCAGGAGATAGACTACATCTGTATAAAGAAGCCCAAGGAACATGCACAAGATGATATCTTGAAAGACTCAGGAAAGGGGCTGATTAGGTTTTGTACGCACAATTATTCTGCTTTAAAAAAGCCCTCATTTATGATACATTTTGATACCTGCTTTGTATATTCTAACTGCAGTGTACACAGTATCATAGGAGGTTACTAGGCTAATGGCCCCAGGGCCCTTACAAGCCTAGCCAAGTTCAATCCATGATTCCAAGGGTGTCTGGTTCAAGCATATACTAAAATCAGCACCTACTGCCCCTGTCCAACAGGGACATAGGTTTAACCCCTGCAGGTGAATTTCCGGTTACCCATCCAATTGTCCAAATTATCCTTACATAGGACTAATGAGGGGCTTTGTTTAACATGAAAAGAAAGCTTGTTCCACAGGTGGAGCAACCTCTGAGACAAATCCATCTCTCCAGCACGTTCTGCTATCACATACCAGGTTAAGGTCCTTTGAGCAAAAGGACTGTGTGCCATTTGACTTGCAAATGTGTAGGATTTCCATTAAAGCTGGGTCAGAGATTGCTCTATATGCAAGTCATAGGTCACCTCTGAGCAGTCTGTACAACAGAGTAAAGTGACAATGATGTCAGTCTGTCTGCATAACACTGATCTTGAAGACTGAATTTTCTTTGTAAGGGAACCTGTGTGGTCTCGCCAATTTCTGCAGGTGTTTGGAAAGGAACATACATAAGGAAGTTTTCTACTCTTATTAGCCTGATGAAGATGAGTACAGGGGGGTTATAACTTCTTTTTTTCTGAAGGCAATGCCCTTACTCATGAGATGATCAATATAAAATGCCCTTCTTACCACTGTAGAGACATGGTGATAGAAGTTAAGGCTGCTGTCAACCTGTTTACCCAGATCTCTCAACACTGACTGTGTGCTTAGGGCATTGCTATTGATGTGGTAGTTTGCAGGAATATCACCCTTGCTGAAGGGGATAACATTCTTTTTTTGCATTAAGTTTAAGATCATGACTTTGGCACCAGTCATTAGTCTGCATAAGATCTTCTTGCAGGATTTTGACATCACTAGGGGTTTCAATGATCACTCCCAGTTTGCAGTCATCAGCAAACTTTGTCAGCCACAGTCCTTTAGTTTTAGCCTGTACTTTGCAGAAGTAGATACCAAACAGCAGGGCTCCCAGAACTGATCTCTGTGGAAATCCCTGGGTGAATTTCTGGTCAAAATAGGGGGAACTCCACCTCCTCCAGCAGACCTCTGCTGGAGGAAGTGGAGTCCACTATTTTGACCGTATTATTTCTATCAGTGACCCAGTTTGCAACCCACTTGATAATATATGGGTTGATACTCAGCTGAGTTAATCAATGATGCCTGAGTGGGGGATTGTGTCAAAGGCCTTTGCTATGTCTAGGTAGGCTGTATGCACAGATTTGCCCTAGTCTAGGGCTTTGGTGACTGTCTCAAAGTCGTCCACTAATTTAACAGGCATGATTTCCCCTTGACAAAGCCAAACTGGGTGGGGTTAAGCATTTTGAGATTTCCTCCATTTTTGCTAATAAGGTCCATGGTGATCCGTTCCATGGCCTTGCAGATAAGGCTAGTTAGGCGAATGGGTCTATAGTTCCTAGTGTCTGTGTATGAACCCCCCCTTTGTGCAAAGGGATGATGGAAGCTGTTTTCCATTCCGCTGGGACGAAGTCGATGCTTAGGCTGTGACTGAAATGTTTCTATAATTTATTACACTTTTTTCTGCAACCAATTGCAGATGAGTCTCTTAATCCATTCTATTTACCTAAATAAATATATAACAGTTTCCTTAGGAAAGGGTTAGTTTCAACAGAAAAGGTGCATGTAGTATTAACACTGATTTTATAAGGTTGGAACAAGGAATAGCTCCAGACAAGGTAGAACAGTACACCAGAGTTCAATGCTGAGCAAAATGGTGAAGTGGTACTGAAGTTAAAAACAATTACTGAAACAGAATGGGATGTCCAAATTCCAGCATGAATTTACTGCTAACTAGAACCTGTCAAACCTCCAGGTTTCAATTATAGGACTATGTCACTAGAAAGTGGACAAAGTGGGGAAGTAGGTCTGTGAATGGGATGTATACAGACTTGAGCAAACCCTTTGATGCAATCCTGCAACACAACCTAAACAAAGAAAGGAGTGAGTTTTACACTTCAGTTAAGAGTACAGATGCAGTTACATAACTGAAACAGAAGGTGAGCAGGGCATTAACTTATGCTTTGTTTGCAAAGTTAGCTCCATTTATTAAGTGTGTGTATACTTTTAAATATATCAGATGAATAATCAGATATTGATGTCAAGCTAAAACCTGTGTTTTTTTTTTTCTTTCTGTGGCAGTTTGGAAGGTTTGGTTAACAAGTGCCCCTTTAAAATGAGTAAGCAGTGTGGGGAAAGTGGTCACATGACACAAAAGGGCAGGCTATTAGCAGTAAATGCAAAATATAGGAACACCTTTGGTCTGGTTGTGACCTTATTTCAAGAACAGAGTAACTGAAAATAAAACAGGTGTCTGAAAATGAAATGGTGTAAAGCAAAGTAATGTAGAAGAGGAGGAAATTACTGTTGAAAAATAACAGTTTGAAAATTATAAGGAAAATTTATCAAGAGATGGACACACCCTGCTTTTTAACACAGAACACACTGCTTCAAGTAATAAATATTAAGTATTTAAAACAGAAGGGGAGGAAGAAAAAACTTTTGGTCTTACAGATGAAGGATTCTGAAGTCAGATTACATAAAGGAAATTGAAAAAATTCCCCTGCCATCTTATTCTCTAACAAAGAGAGAAAAGGGGATTTGTCTCCTGCCTGACAAGATTGCATCAGTGCAAGTGATGTACGAAGATTGTTGATGTACCATTTTTTTGAAGAAAAGTGTTTATAATGCTATATATTAACTGGATATTCAAATCATACCGCACACAGAGAAAGCAAGCTAAAAAAGAACAAGGGGAATGACTATTCAGAAACTAAAATTTTAAAATACTAGATAACATATTAATGTTAGGGGAAGGGATTGTTTTATAAAATAGGTTTGAAGGTAGAATGAGATTATTATGTATCCATGTGCATTTCAATTCTGCAGAAAGAATAACGTTTTTGGGAAATGTTATTGCAGTGGATATGTAAAGAATTTTAATTGGTGACCAACAGATACTAGAAAAAATGTTGGGAAATGCAGCAGGGCAGAATGATTTGCAGAGACTGTTTTCAAAAAGACAGATCACCAAAAAATTGGACAAGGAAGGAATTATAATGGAGACTTCCAAGATGGCTGCACACTGATCAACAGCATAACTTCAGCTCTTCCAGTTTGAAAACAGAAATGGAGAAAAAGGAGTGGCACTGGGGAAAAAAAATGTTGGCGGTGGGGGATTCAGTTACTGGCTAGTAAATACACTGCCTGGATGACAGCAAAGAAGAAATTTGGAAAACATGAAACAAAATCAACCAGAAAAGGTAAAGAGAAAACACAACCAGGGAAGGATTCTGCAACTGTTCAGCAAAAAGCAGTTAGAGGTTCAAGAGATGGCTTCCCATGATTTACAGGAAAAAAAAATCAAATGTACTTGGAGGTGGTTAAAATAAATGAAACACAAAGAATACATAAACTCAAACAACAAAAGGCTGTAAACAAGTAGTACAGTCTTTAAATTAGCCATTCAGAAGAAATGATAAAACTCCAAAAAATCAGACGCTAACGAAGAAAAAGCTGGCTGAATATGATGTTTCTCAAGCGAAACTGTTTAAAACAATAGTTAGAAGATGCAGTGTGCTGAGAAAAACATGAGATTTTCTGTTGTACCACAGAAACTGGAAGGAACAGACTGTATTAATTTTATGAAAGCACAAATAAGCAACTGGACTGGTATTCCACAGCAGAATTTGCTAACTGAAAGGGTAAATACAGCACATGCTCCAAAACTGGCCTTGAGAAAGCAGCCAAGATCTGTTAGTAAAGATGCAATCATACAAGCAGAAAGAAGTGATCCGAACAAAATTGTGGCAGAAGGGTAAAGTATTAAAAACTAGAGACTGCAGTGTGTTTTCAGAAAATGATTATTCACTGTACACCAGGCAGAAGAGAAACAAATTTAACCCAGCAATCTGGAAATGTTGAGAGACAGGTGTGAGACTCAAGCAGCTGTATCCAACTGTCTTTAAAGTCCCCCCCCCCCAATGGATCAAAGTCATTTTTAAACACAAATAGGGTAAGGAGGAAATAAAGTTTATTCAACAAAAAACAAGTCAGCAAGCAGAAGGGGGACTCTGCTTCTCATTCTTCTGATGGTAAGTTTCATAGA
The DNA here is from genome assembly GCF_019279795.1 of Protopterus annectens. Lineage (NCBI taxonomy): Eukaryota > Metazoa > Chordata > Ceratodontiformes > Protopteridae > Protopterus > Protopterus annectens. Next base: position 1,251,578,794 of record NC_056735.1, on the reverse strand, counting down.
TAGCCTTTGCCAGTGAAGCCTTTTCCAATGTTCCAAAGGAAAATGCTTCAGGTGGAAAAAAGCCCAGGAAGTTTTTTCTTTTTTTTTTTTTTTTTTTTTTTTTTTTTTTACAACAAATCACAAATCAGCAGTACTTTAAATGTGAACCAGAGTCTGGTGTTGGGAGATCGAGATGAACAGGAAGACCAGCATCTCTGAAACTGGTAAATAAATGGAAGACTATAAAGCATCTTATTACATTTGCAAGAAAAGGTGTCAGAAAAACACTGGACTTTTGTTGACTTTGTTAAGCTTGTGGATGGACTGCAAAGCATATAACCCACTTTATATCCTTAATGTTTACAAGGACACTAAAAGGTGGAAATATAAAGCAAAACAAGTTTTGTTCTAACTAGTATTTGTCCAAAACATTTAGTAATATAAACTGCATGTTATATGCAGAAACATATGTTTGTGTAGTGCGTGGTCAGGGACATTTTAAAGTGACTGTTACATGTGTTAAAGATATTAAAAGTAAACAAGTACTTTTTTAGTTGTAAAAAATATAGGTTTTACAGTTTAACAAAAAAAGCTGGATAAAAGCAAGTTTAATGTTCATATGCTGTGATCTTAGGCTGGTGCAGTGTAAAACTGCACTGATTATATGACCTGCAGAAGTAGGATATTTTCTCTTTTTATTCTACAATCATGAATGTCTAGATGGCTATCTTTAGCTTGGGCTGTAAACAGGTGTTTTTGTAAGAATGTAGGTTTTAAAAAGACATGATGAAAGCCATGAAAATGCCAAGCTTCTTACAACCGCAAAGATATTAGCTTTCTTGTTATCCACTGGCAAACGTTCAGTGATCTTGAGATGTCTGCAGCTAAGGACAGGTGTGCATTATTTTCTGAGTGAAATTTACAAAGAATCATTGCTGAGTACATTTCCATGGAAACAAACTGTCTGGTGTTGCAAGCAGTTAATCTTCAGAATTTTCAGTATTCTTTGCAAAATTAAAAGGTACAATGGCAATTGGTTAAGTTTGAAATTATGGGAAATGAATAAAAAGCAACAGCCTTCCTAGCAGCCTTACTACTTTAATTCAGTGAATAGAACAGTGGACACTAATTTTATTTAAAGACAGTCACTGCACTGTCTTTCTTGGGGCTAAAAGTTAATGTTTTCCAAAAGCATACAAGCTGTTTTTTCATATCTGGGAGGGGAAGAAATAAGAATAGAACAGACAGAAATCAGTGTAAGTGGGAGCACAGGATATATTAGCATGGGTAAGACCTTAAATTTAAGTTAGATAATGCCTGTAGATACGGCAATCAATTTGGGACAATTGCACCCTTCCGGAGGGTTAAATTTCATTGTTTGAATATGTAAACAGTTTTGTTTGTTCCACGTTAATAGGAGATGTGGATATTTTGTATTGAGTTTTGTGTTTGAGGGTTTTCATTAAATCAAAAAGTCTTGAAAAATGTGACATGGGGTCAAATGGAGATGAAAAGAAACAGCTGTGCAAAAAAATCAGTCTGCCAAACATTAGTACATGTATGTAACACAAAAGACGGGAAATATACACTCAAAGTGTACACTAACTTTTTATCATGATGTCTATGCTGTCTATATCATTCTTGAATGTGAATCGCCTTACAGGTATTGGTAAAAAGGAAAGAGTATTGAATTATATTAAATGCAGAGTACAAAATGCAATGCTACAGGAGAAACATTTGGAAAAAATGAGCATGTAAATTTGACAGAGAGGATTTCACAATGGATATTCAGCAGAATATCAGTGACAGAGGAAAAGGGGGCTAATTATACTAATTGCTCGGAGGGCTCCAGTAGAGACAGATAAGGAAAATAAAGACAAAAATGATAGATTTGTGGTAGTAAGAGGCTCTTGGCAAGGAATGAGGATTGCAATGGAATGTGCTTATACTCCACGAAAAACTATTATAGAGCTTAAGAAATTTTTTGGAGAAATAATCAGCTTTCAGCAGGGACTTTTATTTATAGGTGAAGAATGGAATTTGATCTACAATAGTGGGAATATATCCGGTGGACCTAAAAGGGGCAATATACAAATGATGGTAGATTTATGAAGAAATTTATGACAATATTTAGCACTGAAGATGTAAACTCAGTAGTAGGAACTCGGACAATATGCATATTATTCCCCGAGGTACAATAATTGGGCTGGGTTAGACTAGATAAAAATTGTATTTCACAGGAACATGTGCATTTAATTGAAGGCTTTGACATATCCAATAACTATTTCTGATCATACACCAATAAAAACTACGATATAAATGCAGGGTAATGAAATAAAAATAAAAACAATGATGATTCAGAGGGAAGCAGAATGCAAAGAAATACCACTGTTACTGGTTTGTCTTGATGCAGAGAAAGCATCTAACAGAGTAAACTGGGATTTTACAAGTAGGTCATTGGAAGCATTTGCATTCCCTGATGCAATAAGGTTAATTAGAAGGATACATGAAGGTTCGGAGGCAAGAATTAAAATGGAACGGCTCCTCTCAGATGAGCTGTATTTGAACACAGGAACCAGGCAGGAGTGCCCTTTTCACCCTTTATTTGCTTTAAATTTAGTGCCATTGGCAAAGGGATACATAAATACAAGGATATAACTGGTATGGTAATCAAGAAAACCTGGCTTTATTTGCAGATATTTTGTACCTGATAAATCGAGAAATGGAAATCTCAGTGTTGTGGAACATTATGAGACAGTTTCAGGTCTTTTCAGGATATAAAATTTAATAAAATAAAACAAAGGCTATAGCCATAAATTAAGTACCCACACAAATTATTCGACAATACCCCTATTTATGTAGACACAAGGTAAAGTATTTAGGAGGATGAATTAAAAGGCATTTGTTATGGCAGCTAAGGATATGTGGGAAGAGACTAAACAAAAGATAATACAAAAATTGAAAAACTGGAAACTCCTACTTATGAATACGGATAAGCAAGATACAAGCAGTGAAAATGTTATTAGTCCCTTTAGTCTTGTATATGGTTCAGCAGGCATACTTTTATCAACCTGAGAAGATATGGACAATAAAAGAATTGAAGGAATTTATCTGGGAGGAAAAGAGGGCAATAGTAAAGTGGGATAAGCTGATCCTTCCAATAGAACAAGGTGGTTTAGGTTTACCCGATTTGAAGGAATATTTTTGAGCTACAAGGCTAAGGCTCATATGCATAACACAAGCAGAAGGTTATAATTCAAAGTAGAAAGGGAAGATGAAGCAATGGGGAAGTTCAAAAGGGAGAGTCGGCGAGAGTGAGTGTGGGATTTTGGATGCAGATTCTTAAGGAGAACCACCATACAGAATATTATATTCATAAAGTGGCAAAAAGTATTCTGAGAACTAAGCCAATACAAAAATGGAGAAAGGCGACTTTGCCAATAGGGATGACTGCAAGTAGGGGTACAGTAAAATAGGCAAGAGGGGGCTGGAATTTGATGGGGAAAACTGGAAAAGGAACCAAGATACTGGGAGTAAATAACTCAAGAAGGAAAGGTAACAGAGTGGGATGAGGCCAAGAAGACATCTGGAGTGCAGGCTAAAGACTGCATTCCATACCAGGAATTGACAGAGTACAAAGGGAAAGGCACAGGGGAATTTTAAGTGAAGTCCTGCTCTGGAAGAGTTTTTACTTGAATCTAGAACAGATTCAGCCATTAAACAAGGGATAATTACTAGGGCATATAAACTATTGCAATGACAACTATAAGACTCAATCAGAGGAGGTCAGAAAGGACTGGTAAGAGACTGGAAAACCAATTTACAATAAAACAATGGGAAAACATACTTATGGCACCCAAGTATGCAACCTTGTCCAGAAGGTTTAGAATCTTTGCCTGGAAGTGTTTGCATAGTTATTTTATACCTCAAGCACACTTCAAATAATTTTTCCTTAGGTTGAGAGCAAATGCTGGAGGTGTGATGGAGAAGAAACAGGTTACTGGGAACATGTTTTGGTAGTGTAATGAGTTGGCAAATTAAAAAAATTCCCTATAGAGTACTCTAACATTGGGTGAGCAAATGGCTATAAGGAAGTGATTCTTTTGAGCTGGGATACAGCATCTGAATTGCCTAGAAATAATAAGGCCTCATTAAATTTTATTCTTTTGGTTGCCAATAAAGCAATTACTAGAAAATGTAAATCAAAGTCTACACCAACTGTATTTCATGTAGTGAATATTATAAAGAGATGAACTGGAAGAGAGATCTTTAGGAAAAGGAAGGAGCAATTACACAGAAAAAAAATGAAAACTGTGGGAACAATCCATGCATAATAATGTTTAGGAGGAGGTGGTGTGAGGTTTAAGGGAAGGCAGGAAATCAGCAATTTTTTGCAATGTCGTACTGATAATAGTAAAGAAAATATATGCGAGATATATTGTATTTAAATGGAAAAATGTTAAAATGGTTTGCCATCTTTTCTGATAATGTAGGTTTGCCTGAATCTTAAGTGATTAAGATATTTTAAAAAGTAAGGAATTATAATGCTATACATTGGAATGAAACAGCTTCCTTTTTAACATTCAAAAATGCGAGAGATTAAAGAAGGTAAGAAAATAGATTTTTCACATTATTGCTGTATATAGGATTTTTTTGAACAATCAAATGTTAGTAAATAGAGATTAACAGATAGGTCTGTTAATAATGACAAAATGAAAAAAGAGGTAAGGAAGCTACTGCAGAAGCATAATGACAAAAGTATTTTGCTTTTATTTAATTGGAAAGAACGACAGGTTAGTTTTAAACAAAAGTATAAAACGATTATTAAAAGAAAATATCACATGCAGGTCATAAAGGAATATGAACTTAATTGATGGATGAGAAACAGAAAATTTACTCCAGGACTGCCCCCTGTACTACTAATGGAGAGGGGTACCTCCTAAATGCTTTATCCCATACATGGGTCCCTCAAATTATCTATGGTATTATCCCAGTTATTCCCATTAGGGGTAATATATTATTATTGCCCATGGGATGGATAAGGCCAAGCTATAACAAATGGGATAGGTTATTTCAAACACAAAACGGGAAATGGCTAGTCTTAAAACGAAAGTCTGCACTATAGGAAGAGCTCCACAGAAGCTCCTGGAAAAATGATGCACTCAGTGGAATAACAAAAAATTAATGATAATCCAAAATGACAGAACAAACTTTTGACAAAATTCAACAAAGTGTATCCAGGATATCTTTCAAAAATTCAATAAGGTTAAGCACTTTCATCCTAGCATTAATCCATGGACTTCATCAGAACTGAAATAAAATGCCCATGTCAAGGATTAGTATACCTATGTATTTCCACCCTAATTAAACATTTAAAAAAAAACTTAAAAAGAATATATGTAAAACAATTAAGGAAAACTTCTAGAGTTACCCAACCAATTCAAACATGAATGTTTCGTGTTATAAAAATGACTGTTTAAAAATGTGATTAGTGTAAAAATCCTGAAAATTAACACAGTCCTATAGTGTGTCTACAACTGAAACAATAAGAGTGCCTTTAAGCTAGAAGATTCTTTTGATGAAAGTGTAGAAATTACAGTTTTGCTGTTCTCCTCTTTAAAACTGGGGTGATGGAGATGTTTTAATTTAATCCCGGAGGTTTATAAAAGCATTCAGTTTAAGCCGCAAAATCAGTGCTCTGTATTCTAACCTGTTCTCCCAAGTCCCAGCTCTTACATCCACCACTACATTCACAAGAATAAAAAATAAGAACTTTAACTCATTCAAGCCTATAGTGCCTTTTTGTTAACACCCATTGCTCCTTATGGCATCCAGACTTTTCCTGGTCTGACTTTTTCACTAAGTGTCTCACCAGCTTATAACAGGCAGAATTAGAAAGGACAAAGATTTATTAAAAATGACACCAATATATTTAATCTAGGATGTCTAGCAGTAGAAAAACCTTGATTATTTTATGCTTTTAAGTTGATTTATCAGAAAATGCCCTGGAATGCAAGGATGTGTGCATGCTGCAAGTGGTGCAATACTCCACACCACATAGGTGTTTAACATGACAGGTTTTTGAGTGTTTGTATAGGGCATTATTCCTGTTCTTGTTAGAAATATCATAGTTGTGCTCAAATTCTCTTTCCAAGAGTCCTGTTTTCCCTATGTAGTAAATGGGACAGGTGGAGCAAAGAGCTAAATAAACTTACTTTACTCTGACAATTCCCTGGTATTGACATTTTCTTCCCTTTTCTTAAATTCTAAGAATTGTATGTTCCTAACCATCTTAAACACAAAACATTGGGCCTTACCCACTATTATTTCAGTGATCATATTCTAGTCCCTTTTTTATTATATCCTCAAATTATCCACTCTCAGTTTTGTATTACAAACAACTTTCATCCATCAACCTCTATAATGCTCTCTCTTTTATGAGTGCCTTGTTTTAAACCAACTCCCAAAAACTGGAGAAAAAACCTTAGCATGTCTTTCTTAGATCTCTTTACTAATACGTTTCAACAATTGTTTTGGGTATTTTCTATCTAAAACGTAGGAATCAACCTCCAACGATAGTGAAAGTACTATCATCGGAAATCATTCAAGACAATCAGATGAATTACCCTTTAACCAGTCCCTTCTTTAAAATGAAAGGATGGCAACTATCAAAGTGTAAATAACTGTTGCTGAAAGTGGGTTTTTTACATTTGTTAGATGAAAATTTACCACCAGTCCAACAAATCTTTTGTGTCTACATAATTTTGCTTTTATCAAAAAAATAGGTAAATTTTAGGAACTCGGTACTCCCACATATAAATATAACGAAGGAATCCACTTCCCTTTAATATACCTGTCCACTGAATAAAAATGTCAAGTTATCTGAGGTATAAACATCAAATTCCTCCCACCCAAATTGTTATGTGACTTTTCTCCAATCAGTATGTAACCAGATTTGCATATAGTGGGACACACATTGCCCCCATAGCAATTCCTTTAACTTGTTGGAGCATATCTCCCTCAAAAAAGATACAATTATTACAAAGAATTGTTTATACACATTCCATCAAAAGTCCGATGTCCTTACCAGTCAAAATTTTGAGATCTAACAGGGCATCATGGAACAGTTCTAATCCTTGCTCCAATGGCATACAGCTGAATAAGTCCATCACTTCTACGGTTAAAAACCTGGTTAAATCCTGTCTTAGGTCTAGTTAAGTCAATCCAAAAGTCCCAAGAATCCTTGAGCAAGTGGCGGTTTAAACTGTATACTGGATTAAGTAGCCTACCTGCATAAACAGCCAAAGGGTAGGTTTCAAAACCCTAAGCTGTTACAATCACACTATGCAAAGGATTGTCTAAGTTTTTGTGTGCCTACAGGGATACTGAATATTGTAGGGATTAATGGATTCTGATTAGAGAGAAAAAAAGTTCCTTTGTCAATTAGACCTTGAATCAAGCAGTTCTCTAACCTAAGGTCCACTTTCTTGAAAATTATATTAATTTAATGTCTTAATACTTTGTGGTAAGCATCAAGAGTCATGCAAACTGAACATAACACTACAGTAGTCAATATGATCAAATATTACTACCCACCTTTATCGGGTTTCATAATCCTAAAATCCTTGTTACTATTTAGGCTGTTTAATAATTTGAGTTCTTTAACACTCAAATTGTTTTACCTGCCTTTCATTTTCTTTTTAAGCTGTAACACTAATGCAGGCTCTTTCAAATGCTTGCAAAATCAGGGGATAAAATTTTCTTATTGACCATGTTATTCCTGTTGTAAATAATATCATAGTGTTCATTCCAAAATAAAGTTAAATTAACTTTTCTAGTGTATAATTTCAGTTCTAGGATTACATCTGTGATGTTAAGATGAGTGGTTAAAGGTAAATCCTTTTTCAAAAAAGTGAGATTACCTCTTGTGTGATTTCCAAACTACTATAGTTGAAGTTATTAAAACCATTGTTAGTACATCAAATTCCTGAGTGTTGGTTCGATGAATGTAAGTTTACACTAATTCCATTCTTAAACATAAAATGCCCATCCACTCTCTCTCTCTTCCCCTCTCCACCCTTTGTGTGTACCAGGACTTTGTCTTTTTCTTTTCTTGTGACTTTGATGGGTGGGGGCACATTTGTGAATTCCTCCCCTTTCTACCCTTTTGATTTTCCAGTCTTTCTGACCTGCTTAGGGGGAATATTCCAAAGGTTCCTGAGAGAAAGTGCCAGCCTCTTTGGGTATTCATGTGTATGGGATCCTTGCATGGTCAGGATTAACCAGTGGCTCATTTGCCAAACAACTGTAATCTTCTACTTCAGTAGTGTCCAACCCGCGGGCCGCATGTGGCCCTCAGAGCTCTTCCATGCAGCCCGCGACCCTTAAGTTCAAATTTAACTTTTTTTCAGTTTTTTTTTCGCACCTGCGACCTTTAACTGGTGTGCGCATGCGCCAAAAGCACCCTTTCATTAGTTTTTCGCGCCAATATAGGATTCTGTGTATTCGCGCCAAAGAAGAGCTAAAAAAGGAAGATTTGTTGATCGCACCGAAGAAGAGTTGACGAAGAGGGATTTCTCATTTAAAACATGTACAAAACAGCATCTCCTGACTGCATTAACAGGTAAGCTAGTATAGATAGAGACTGTGCTGGAAAAAGGAAAAGAGTCATGTGCATAGGTGTGTAGGGATTAACCAAAAAAAAAAAAAAAAAACCACTAAAGGGGGATTTTTGTTTGTAGAGGGGTGGTCTTGCATTAAATAGCATATCAGTTTTTGTTCTTTTGTCTCTTGGCTAGTGCACATAGCATAGTTTATTTTTTCCAGACCAAATTGTATGAAATCTGGAATTTGTTACCTGAATGTGACAAAAAATGGAATGATAAAAATATATGCAAAGACAAGTATATACTTATGCAAATATCACCGATTTTGCGTTCTTATTTCCATGGCATAATGTCACTATTTCCATAGCCTTCAACAGTTTTAATCTGTCATAACTGTTATTGATATGTGTACTTAGAACGGAAGCAGGGGTTTGTGCACAGTTTGAGTTGCCTAATGGACCCTTGTGTGTTACTGCATATGGGCTTATGGAAGGCTGCAGCCAGCTCTGAAAGAGAACTGTTTTTGATGAATGGAGGATCACTACTTTGCTGTTGAGTTTATATTACTGACATAACAGTTCAATCATACATTGCATTTACTTCAAAGTTTCAAGCATAACATACCATATGATGCATGAATTATGAAGTAAGGAAAGTGCTTCACAAAATTTAATATTTTCACAAGCAGTTAATATTGGCTTATATTGATATAGCTGAGTAACTGGATTAATGCTTTCATGAGTGATTATTATGTTATCAACCCAGAAAAAAAGTTGTTTTGAACCCTTCACCCTTCATGCAGAAAATAGCATTTAACCCATTATACTAACTGACCTGCTTTGAAGCTCCTAGCGGTAAATCTTTATTAACCATAAGCATATAATAGATTTAGTGTTAACAAATTTTAAGAGAAAGCATAGTATAGTTTGCTAATTTTGTTTCCTTTTTATTATTTAATAGAGAGCACACTCCCTTGTTGGTATCAGAAGTCTAGAGTTTGTGAGACCATACTCATGTAGAAGGGCAGGCAGAGTGCATTAAGTATTTTCAATCTCATTGTTACGTGAAGGAAAACTTCCCTTTTTCTACTGGCTCCACAAAGAGTAAAGCTGATGTTTGCTCTGTGAAGTCCATGTTTCATTACATATATTGGCTATGCTCATGTACCAACCCTGATTAATTTATACACTAAAAGCATATTCTGCAATTATCATAACCTGTAACTACATCACCAAGCTCTGCTTCCAATCTGATGTCTCTTACTTTTAATTGTCTGTCCATGACAATTGTGAGTCCCTACTAGGGAACACTACTAACCCATTGTATATAATCACTTTGTTTTTATAATTGTTTGCTAACTTCTGTGTAATCTATGTAAGTTTGTTTTTGTGGAGCTTTTCTCCCTGGGCCTCCGCTAAAAATGGACATGTATCCAATCGGACTATCCCGGTAAACAAATGTAAAATAAAATAAAATAAAAATAAATAAATATAAACACACACACACAGTGTGGTTCTATTAATGGATACTCGAAAGACAGTAGTACTTTTACTTGCTGTCCCCTTTGATGAACAAATGGTCATGATTATGGTGAGATTCCAAATGGTCTGCAGGTGATCGGGGAAAAAAAGAAAAACGCTGCTTTTGCTTAGTTTAATAGAATGCATTGTTTAAGTGGGCATAAGTCCTGTTTAGTCAGAATTATTGGCAGGTCTGTTTGGGTGCTATTATCACTAATGAAGTTAAGATTTGGTATCAATAGCCCAGCTGTGTGTCACAGAGGGATGAAGTCTTGACTAAGATTCAAGCAACCTAAGCTTGAGTAGCAGCTCATGTGGTAGAATCTACCAGGTATGGTAGATGAAACAAGTGAGAGTGGGGAATAGCTTACCCAGTCTTTTTTTTTTTTTGGGGGGGGGGTGGCTGCAGCCAACCTGCTTCTGCCATGCAAGTGAATGTTTGCTTGGCCTCAACATATCAAGGGCCGAAGAATGTGAGCTTGTTGCTTCCACTGTGGTAAGAGTAGCCCTCAGTAGCAGGCAAGTAGGAGCACTGGTCTAATTTTACGTTTTTAATTTAAATTATATGCCTTTTTAAAAAATGTTTATGTTCTGTGCATGTTTACTTTTAACATATTTATGTTACTACAATGTTCTACAAATGTTCTGCAGAGATGAGTCTTGTTTTTCAAGGATGTTTGCCCTTTCATATTTGCTATGTGACCATGTATGCAGCATGTTATGGGAAAGGTTAAAACAAACGTTGTGATGTACAGGTGTGCCGTGCCCTCTCATAGAAATATTTTTTTGCTAAAGTTTTCAATGTTTGTGGCTTTCTTTGTTTTGGATTCAGTACTTGTAGTTTTTCTAGTAGTGGATTTTGCCAAATGATATGAATGCATTTATTAGATCTATAAAAATATTACTCATTGCCTTTGACTTACCACATTGAATTCAACAGTAAAAGTGTACCTCTTTATATCGGATAGGGAGGATATGATTATATCTCTGTTGGGATGCTTTGATGTTAGCAAGGCCTGTGGACATAGTAACATTTCTATTACTGAAATAAAAACCCTAGCTTTAACATGTGCCAGCGCTGGCAGAATCACTTACCTAGTGTATTCTTCTTTGTGGTTATTTCAGACTTCTACAGCATGCCAGCTTGGGAGAAGCTTTATGCTAAGGCAGCTAAGCATTCCTCTCAATTTTCAGCATTACATTAGTAGTCAAAGTTGCATTTCTTATGGATCACTCTTTCCCCATCACAACAAAATGTCCAAGTACACCTGCTACGAGACCTAACAATTAGAATGCAAAGTGGCTAGCAGTGCGGTTTAAAAGTTAAATCAGTGAGATATGAATGAGTTAATACTGCAGTGTTCGATTCTTATACCCATTTTTAGCATGCTCTTAACTGAATGTTGCTTTTATCAGGACTATTTTCTGACCAAGCTAGCAGACTGACTCAGAAAAATCCATTGCAGTGACAACCCAGAGACTAAAGAAGCTAGGTCACAGCTTCAGGCTTACACTGTAGGCTTCTAGGGGCATTTTCAAGAACATATATATTTTAATATATCAATAAAGGCTTGCCGTCCTTTGTTATGACGTCATGACACTAAATGCATGCAATGCAAATACACCAAATGCTTCTGTGCCAATCACAGGCATTTTTCTGTTTGATTTTCAGCAGTATCTAAACTAGAAAAAAAGTGCATTGATTGGGAATACAGCCCTAATTTATACTGTTGACTTTAGATTTGTATAACCACACAGATGGCTACAACAAGCAATTGTTAAAGTCAATGCACTTTCTTTCATCTTCAGACCAGCCTCAGCAGACAGCAGTGCAAAAGCAAAAAAATCTTGCCAGTGCCAGATGTAGTCATGTCTTGAATAATTTCAGGGACAGATTCCAAAGCTAGAAATGTGTCTTTCCAAAGGAGTGCTCAGTTTGAGAATACCACTGATGAACCTTCTTTCATCTTCAGACCAGCCTCAGCAGACAGCAGTGCAAAAGCAACAAATATTGCCAGTGCCAGATGTAGTCATGTCTTGAATAATTTCAGGGACAGATTCCAAAGCTAGAAACGTGGCGACATACCTACTGCAATGGAATTGGAAACAGAAGAATACATGAGCGCTTTGGACGACATATGGACATTAAGGACATGATGGAAAACATGGACATCTTTAAGAAACCAGCAAAATCAGAAGTATGATCTCATACAAATTGAAAGGGTCGTAGCTGTTAATTTTGTTTTTTTTTTTTTTTTTTTTTTTTTACAAATAAACTAAGATGTTAGAGTTAACTGTTATTTTACGAATTAGAATGATAATTTGAATTTTAGGGCAAATATTAGGCATTTATTACATTTATTCATTGTTCAAATTCACCTACAATACAGCCAGGGGGTCGACTTTGGTCACCTGCGACAGCGAAACAGCTAATATATATTTTACATGCGGCCCCAAGACAATTTCTGTTGACCCAATGTGGCCCCTGCAAGCAAAAAGGTTGGACACCCCTGTTCTACTTTGTCCTACGTGGTCATTCTTAAGCAAAAAATGAAAAGCTACCCATTAGATTATGCCCATCATTTCTGCATCCCCAAATCTATCCATCCTTCCACTGTTTCAAAAGAGTGGTGCACACACGCACTTCCAAGAAATTTTCAAGACCTTCAGCTCACATAAGAACTAGAGTCAACAATTCTATTGAGGATTCACTGTTCAGAAATACTGTAGGGGACATGAAATCTGATCCCTCAAAGAGTAAGAAATTCTAGCAGAATACACGCACTTTTGAAGAAAATTCTCAGCAATGTTACTTTCCTGAGTAGATCTACTTGCAGTTAAGGCATCTCTTAAGTCCATTTAAACACTTTGTGTTACTACATACCAAACTTGCACCTGCCTCCACAAACTTGCACGTCCCTGTACTGTTGAAATGGTTTAAATGGCATATCTATACATTGCAAATTATAATACTGCTGCAAAATGTTTAACATCTGTATTGAAATTCACAACCAGATTTCAAAATATTTGTATCATTCTCTAGACTTTATTTTAACTTCTCCAAATGTTTTGGGTTTCTAATACCATGACAGGAATAGACCCTGTTCCTGAGTCAGGGTACAATTATGATTCATGACATATGAACTGCTTTAATCTTTTGTTTGCAAAGAACGTTCCTCTCTGCAGCTGCAATGTACAAAGAATAGCCTCCTCCTGTAGTTCTTATGGAGTTATGTATTACCGGGTGGCAGATAAGTATGCTTAAAAGTTCTTTATGAGCCTGTAGTGCTCATCATTGCTGCACCTACTACTATCAGTGTCTATCCCATACTATTCTAGTTTCTGTCTCCATATTCTGGTATTTTTTGACTTTGTCTCTCCTTAAGTATGCTGAAAACATCACCATGTGTAGCTAATTTCAGTAATTAATGATACTTGTGTCCATTTTTTTCCTGTGACTGGTGTCTGGTCTTCCTACTTCTACCTTCTTTACTGTTGATATCAGATGATTTCATATAATTCTTCATTTTCAGTTATTCTTTGTGGTTCATGTTTCCACTGCTCATCTATGTGCATGTTGTACTGTTTACACAATTCCCAATGCAACAGTTTTGCCTTTCAGTATACAAACCATCAGCCATGAGTATACTGCATTCAGCAACAAGATACGCAACTGTTTCTAGTTCTGTACTACAGAACCTGCATTTGCTTTTTTTATCTCCCATTTTTAATACAGACTTTATAAACTAACATGTATGTAGTGCACTACCTTAAGCTGTCATTATTAATCTTTCATTTTAGGTGTAAATTCACCTCTCTTCAACCATTCACAATTCTTATCTTGATCAATATGTTGTTCCAGGATTTCTCCGCACTCGTCACTACAATTGTAGGTTTTTCAGTTTCCCTTTCTTTTCTTTTGGTTATGTTCTTTGTATTCTTTTTGTTTTTGGCACTTTCTCTGTTGCTACCTGATTTTTATCAATGTCTGGTGTGATTTCTTTTGCTACTCCTTTCCAAAAAGCTTCTGATAATCTGAGCAAAGAGTTTTTATATACCATTTGATAAGTATGAAGAATTTTTCTTGTCCAGCTGATCCAGTGCTGTTTGGGGATAGTCAGTTACACCAAAGCTGTAAATCAGAACAAAAATGGCAAGCTGATTTACAACCTGAACTTTATTCCTAGCCATTGAGGCAGTTTTTACTTTTAGCTTTAGTCTTCTAAAGTATTGCTTACTAAGATTTATGTTTTACTGATGACCCTTCATCTATTCCCAAATATTTGTACACACCCTCCTGTTCAAGTTCCTTTGTATCACATTGCTGCCACAAGTTGATACTTTATCATTGCTTCAGTTTTCCTGCTATAAATGTTGATGTGGCTCACTTATCAGCACCAGATGCCATTATTACATGAGCTGAGATAGTTGTAACCATTAGTAGTGCTTTAAAGTGCTCATCTGATGAGCTATACAATTTTAAATCATTCACAAAAAAGATGAGATATTTAAACAAGACTGGTTTTGGAAGTTAAACTATAGCCATAGCCTAGTCTTAAGTAAATAGCCTACTGGGTTAAGGTAAGAAAGCAGCAGTGATGAAATCATTCTGGAACATATCCCATGTTGGATTCCTAAGCCTAGGATAATCTGACTAACACAACTCAGTTGTAAAATGGTTTGTGTCAGTTTCATAGCTACCGCTGAGTAACTCTCAGTGTAGGATGCATTTATACATTTGTAAACATCCCATATTCCATGAGTGTGGGATGCTGTACAATCAGTATGCTTCTGTAAATATATACAGCCATGTAAAAATTCAACAGCCACAACTTAAAATTACTTGTACTGCTATTATTTGATACCTTTGTCTAAATGTAAACAGTCAAATGCTATATGAAATGATCTCCCTATTAACAAAAGCTCCGTTATTTTGGGGGACTTAAGCTATTCTTCAATAAACAAGGACACCTACACACCCACTGTAGGAATATGTCCAAAAATTCATAGAACTGTTGTTGTCTTTCGGCTTTTCCCAGTTAGGGGCCGCCACAGCGGAACTCTGGTCCGCTAATGATTGGCAGTACATTTTCACGAACGCCGAGGTGTCAGCTCAACGTTCAACCTTCAACAATTGCACGCCCATTTACGCAGGTCTTTCAAATGCCCATCCAAACCGTGAGGAGGACATGCAGACTCCACACAGAAGGCATTCCCGCACTCCAGCCGAGAATCGAACAGGAGAACCTCTTGCTGTGAGGCAACAACGCTACCTCTGCATCACCGCGGATAGAGACCTAATAAACAAAAATTCACTTGAGAATTTGGTAAAGAAACCTACTTGGAGGACACAGCATTTTTGAACTGATTATTACAATGTGGCTGCCTCTTGCACTGCTCCTAGGGAATCTCATCCCCCACTGAAGTGTGACCAAAACTTTCAACTCCAAAAAGTGCTTGCAGCAAACTCCACATAATTTAAGGACTACAAACATGCCAACCTACCTTACAAAATATTAAAATTTGCTTGTGTTTGCATTTCTGCTGACTTTAGTACCTTAATACAGCAGCAAGGTCACTGAGGAATTCTACACTCATTTAAGAAAATGCATACAACTATCAGTCACTACCAGAACAAAGAATCATGGGAAGTTCAATAAATTACCCTGGTAGTACAACCCAATAAACAATAATTAAACCATATGAAAAGAACAAAACTCAAGCTATTTAGCAGGTCTAAAATACTTTAGTTAAAATATTAAAAGCATTACAAAAACTTGAACACTATCAGGTCCACTAAAGGAACTATAGCCTTAGCTTCAGAGGCCAGCCCAATTATAAATAATTTTTAGCTATGATAGAAAACGAAGGCAATACCCTAGACTTCTCTGAATTTGTTTATAATACCACCGCCTATTCCGACTGATTTAATTTCTCCAAGTCTTTTGGGTTTCTAATATCATGATGGAATGGACCCCATTCCTAAGTCATATGACGATTAAAGTTCATGAAATTAGTATTGTTTCAATCTTTGATGTTAGCCAAAAGTGCTCTTCCCAGCAACAGCAATGTGCCCAGAACTGACTCCTCTTGCATTTCACAAGGAGTTGCATGTATTGACACCATAACTATACAAGATTATAAATTATTTTTTAGACCAATTGCTCCTCTTCCTAATACTGGAACTGCCTGGGTGTCCCCTTGTTTCTGCCTGCAAATTCTGGTATTTTATGACTTTCTCTCTCTCTGTACATATGACACTGTAATCGCTAGGTGTAGCAATTTCAATGATCTGTGCTACTTTTGTCTGCTTTTCATTGAGCACTTTATCTGGTTTTCTTGCATCTATTTTTTTTTCAACTGTCGGTAATGAGTGATCCCATGTGATATAAAACTTCATCAATCTCTATAATGCTTTGTGGCTTATGTTTCCGATAGTTTTCAGCTACGTCAGTAGTGTAATGTTTGCACAATCCCCAATGCAGCACTTTTGCCACATTGTTAAGCTTTTCAGTATACAGGTCTTCTGCCATTAGTGTATCACACCCACCAACACGGTGTGAGACTTCAGACACATGATCAATGGACTTTGGAAACCACCTTGTACATACATCCACTATCCTGGGCCACCAATATTAACCTTTCTTATGATACTCTCCAGATACTCTCCTTAAACATAATATTCTCAACATTTTACTGAACTGACTAAACAATTTTTATACATAACTGTTGCCTGTACAATCCACCAAGTCACACGTGTGCTTTCTCTTTAGTAACTTTCACCTCTGAAAAATCTTAGACTGTATAAATGTAACTACTGTTTGTGCATAAATGTAAATAGAAATGTAACTAGTATAATGCAATGCAAGAAAACAGAGCTTTTCTCAGCCCAGGCTTCTGCTGAAAATGGTTAATACCCAGTCAGACTTTCCTGTTAAACAAAGACAAATAAAAATTAGTTATTCTTTTGGTTTAAATTCACTTGTTCTTTAATTACTCCTGTGTCAGATCTTGACTGACATAAGGGTGAAGTCAAATAAGGTTCTTGATCTCATAGTTTATCAGGGCAGTTATAACACATTCCACAGCTTTGCAGACAAGACCCTACAGACACTGCCAATATTCTTGCAAATTTATTGCCAATTTCTTTTAACAGACTTCTGTCCAAAGCCCCGAAATATCAAAATCCCTTACTCCTCCAATTATCTCTAAAGATCATTTACTGAAAGTGCTATCCAAGATCAAAAATACTTCATCCAAGGGACCTGACAATATACCTGTACATTTACTTAACAGTGTTAAAAAATGCCCTTGCAGACACACACAAACTGTTTAACATACATCCAGCTTCTAGTTCGGTTCCTCACAGGTTTCACACTGCAAGGGTGATGCCTCTCCATAAGGGTGCCTTTTCAACCAACCTGGGTAATTACAGACATACAAAGCTTAACAGATCTTACCTGCAAAACCAAATAATGTATTACAACTGCTCTAATAAACTATTGAGATCATGAATCTTATTAGAGTTCACCCTCAAAGATCTGGCTTTGTGAATGGTATATCCTACCTACTGTTACGGTAAACTTTTTCAAAAGGCATTACAAAGGCTACAGGAGGTGATTGAGTACACACACTGTATCTGTCCAAGGCTTTCAACATTATTCCCCTGGCTAGAACTATACAGAAGTTAAATGCTTTCAAAATCAACCCACAATATGGCAAAATGGATAGTAACCTGTCTCAATTACAGAAACCAGCAAGTGGGCCTAAGGGAAGCAGACTGGGGATTATTCCTAAATTGCTCTCTAATACCCAAACCCTTCAGAATAAACTCTATCCAGTAAACTTGTAGTGCACTAAAATGGGCTCAAGCTACATGCTAAAATGTGTAGCATCACTTTTGGCAGACAACCTCCACCCCCATTACACTGTACAGACAACACACCACCAGAAAATGAACATGTAATCAGGAACTTAAGAATTTAAGTTGAAAACACCTTCTTTTGACCATCATATGACAATGATTGTAAAGAAATCCTTTTATTTAGCACAGCTAATTTCAAAAGGAATATCACCAAGGTCTGAAGAGGTAATCATTCCCTTATACTCATTATTGGCTAGACCAGTTATCAAGTATATTGCTCCCTTTCAGATGCATCTCACTAAATATATAAAGCAATTATAAAGTTCCTGAGCTACCAAGAGAGGGTATAAGCTCTTTCACTTTACTCTGCGTTTTACAGACTTTTCACTTTACTCTGCGTTTTACAGAATTTGGAGGGGAGATCTCTATATCTCACTTACTATGCCATTAGTGACCCAGTTTTCCTGGGCCTCCATCTCTGCAAACTCGGTGTCTCCACCAATACTAGAAACTGAGACCCAAATCTTTACCTATAGATAAATAAAAAATGTTGGAGAGAGAGATTTATAACCCAGCATATCCCAAACCTCTGAAATAAACTTCCTCTGCACGTTAAGCACTGCAACTCAATATCACACCTTTCGACTGTCCTATTTTTTTCATAATGTCAGATTTCTGACTCACAGTCTTGACTTTGCCTCTTGCAAAACTTGTGGCTGTCTGGCAAATACTTGAGGGTCACAGTCACTAACAGTAACAAACATTTGAACTTCAGCCTTCATATCCTCCAGAAAATACAGGCTAATGCAAAACCTGTTGTTCTATCAACTTTCTAATAGTATTTTTGTAAACTCTGTCCCTATGTTTGTGTCTGTCTACCCCACCCACACAAACTACCTTTGCCTTTGTCCAAAATTATTGACTTAAATGGTTGACAGGAATGCCAGTTAGCTTCCTTTAAACAAAACATAGCCAACACACTGTTTTGCTAATTAGTACACTTTGTACCCCTTAAACAAGAAAGAAAATGGTAAGTAGTTACCTTTGGCGAACCAGTTGGACTTGCACAGGGTGACCGAACCCCTCCTTTCTGAATTAAATCTAGTCGAGGAGGAACTGGAGGAAGGCTTAGATGTTGTATTTGCAGATGATCTGGAACCAGCTTTCTTCTCTGGGCAATGGGTGAGGAGTTTGGAGATGCCATTGGAGAGCTCTGTCTTTCACACTGTGGGGGCAAATATACTAAAGTTAATAAAAACAGTTCTGCACTTTAGGCTTTTCATACTTTCAGCATTTAAAGAAGCATGGCAGAGAGTTTTAATCTTAAGCATTTCCATCATTAAAACAGAGGAATATGCACATATGTATATGTGGGTCTACTTCAGTAGGCCGACCACTCACTTACCTGACACCAGTTGCCCGAGACGAAAAGACGTACATCTTCAGAAGACCAACATCTGGAAGACTGCCGTTTCACGTGAGGTAACTAACTGCTTGGCCATCCCAATAAAATTAACTAAAGTAAGTAAAACTAAACCCAACAATGTGGAGGGCTTCACCCCCCCCACATCCCCCTAACTAAATATACTAACTCCAAGAATGCACTACCACGAGGGTAAGGGGCAAAGTTCAAAACGATGGCCAAGCAGCAACTGGGTGTCTGTTAAGTGAGTAGTCGGTCTACTGAAGCAGACCCATATATGCGTGTGTGCGTGTGTGCATATGTATATATATATATATATATATATATATATATATATATATATATATATATGTGTGTGTGTGTGTGTGTGTTAAACATCAAAAAAACAAAACTGTCTTTTAATGCCACTGGTTTGTTACACTTAATGTCACTCTCTGAAGTTTCTTATTATTCAGGACTCAATAGTACAAATTTCTTTCACTATACCTTCACTATGTACTTTGCACTCTGCATGGTCATGGTCATCTTCCAGATCATATCATCTGGATATCATATTGCAAAGGATGTCATATTGGAAAGGTCTGTCCTTAAGGAAGGGGTGTCCTGACAGACTATCAGGAGAGGACTTCAGGCATTCTTGTTTTTGCTTCCCGCCCTCCATCTTGGCTGTCTCAATCCCTCCTGAGTGCATTAAATTTAAGAAAAATGCAAACTTAAAATGCCACATGATCACCAAAGGTATCACCAAAGGTATTGTAATGAGTCTTGATGCAGGAATGCGGACAGCCAGCCTGGTCACCACCCAATACAGCAGTATGATTTTTTTTCATGCAATACTTTAACCAAGCCCTTCCTCCCTTCAACTCCACTCATGTATAAATCATAACATGCATGTACGGCTCCAACATGGGTCACAACCTTAATTATCAAAATAAATGAGCTAATATAACATGAACCATTTCACAAATGAAATACTAGAATTATAAAAAAAATATATATACAGATATATATATATATATATATATATATATATATATAAATCATTAACTTAAAAGATAACAAAATAATAGGTAATCTATCGTTTTATCGTTTCTTCACTTACCCGGTGAGGCGGAGGGGGGGGTTAGCCTCACTGGACCTCTCTCTTCTGGCTCCAAGCTCCTGGGTGTCTGGGCGCGACCCGCACAGAGGACAGTGTCAAGTGGGGAGTTTGACTGGGTCAGTAAGCCTGTTGATCATCAACACAGGTGTCTTAAGGCGAGGACAGAAACCTCCCGTGGAGCAGAGGGGCAAAAGCTCGCATGATCTTGATTTTCAGAGTGGGGCCTCATGATCCTTCTGTTTTTTGGGGTTTTAAGCAGGAGGTGTCAGAAAAGGTACCACAGGGATAACTGGCTTGTGGCAGCCAAGTGTTCATAGCGACGTTGCTTTTTGATCCTTCGATGTCAGCTCTTCCTAACACTGTGAAGCAGAATTCACTAAGCGTTGGATTGTTCACCCACTAACTGGGAATGTGAGCTGGGTTTAGACCATTGTGAGACAGGTTAGTTTTATTCTACTGATGTGTTGCTGCAATAGTAATCCTGCACAGTATGAGAGGAACTGCAAGTTCAGACATTTGGTGCATGTATGCACAAGACAAGTCCTATACAAATTCAAGTTAATTATAAATTAATGAATGCAAGTATTACCAAGTGAAATTAAATCTTAACAAAATCTATTAAAAGTGCTAAAAATAAAACCCAATGTCATCAGTCTGAACTCCTCCCATCACACCCTAAGCAGTTCTGGTCCACAATAAACTCCATTCTCCACCCAGGTAAAGTAGGCACCCCATCACCTACCACTCCCCCTTCCTCCAGCAGTATTGCTAACTCATTCAATAAACACTTTACTGAAACCATTCTGTCTTTGACTAAACACAACCCTCAACCCAACTTCCCTACATCAAAACAAAATACTCTGCCTACAGTCTTTTCTTTTTCATCAGTGCCTACCCCCTATATAAAAAAAACTTCTACTGAAACTTAAGTCTACAAAACTTGCAGCTGACCGTCTCCCTTCTGAATACCTAAAAACAGCAGCAGAAGACCTAGCTTATCCAGTCTCTATCTTAATTAACTGGTCCTTATCAGAAAGCTGTCCCCACACTGTGGAAAATATCCCACATCATTCCTCTCCATAAAGGTGGCTCCTACTGAACTTTCCAATTACCACCCCATAGCTATCCTTTTCTCCACTTTCCAAGACACTTGAGAAAAGCAGCTATTCTCAAGTCTTAGACTAGCTTCTTGGCTAATAACCTCCTCTCCAGCACCCAGCATGGCTTCAAGCCATACCACAGCACTACTACCGCCTTGCTCTCTTTCACTAATGCTATCCATCATAAAAATAATGGCCTGTTCTCCTCTACTATATTTCTAGATCTATCAAAGGTTTTTGACATGGTCTCACACAAACTACTAATCTCTGTTCACTAACCTATCCTTTTCCCAATCAGCTACTGATTGGTTTCACAGTTATCTATCTAACTGGCCAACACTAAGTTGTCTGGCATAATGACCCATCTCCTCAACTTCCTGTAACACACTCTGTTCCCCAAGGCTCCAGCCTTGGTCCCCTACTATTCTCATGCTTCACCAATGATCTATTCACAGCCACTAACCATGCTTCTCTTATACAGTATGCAGATGACTCCACCCTCATCTGCTCAGAAGCCTTTTCATCTGTAGAAAACTGTCTATCTAATGCCCAGTTATTACTCAACCTGAGCAAGACTAAACTCCTTATCTTCTAGCCCACTAAATCAATCCCAATTATCATCCACTTTAATATTCTAGCCAAAGACAATACCATCATCTCCCCAACAGAACACACCAAACTACTTGGTGTTGAGATTGATAACCTCAGATTTGAAACTCACATTTCTCTTACCATAAAAAAGGTTCACAAAAAACTAGGTGCACTGTACAGAAACAAACAATTCCTCACCAAGCCAGAACTTCTGCTGCCAATTCCCACCTAATCCCCACTTTACTCTATGCCTCTCCTACACTTGCCCACCTTAGACAAACAGACCTAAACAAGCTCAAAGTTTGCTACAATAAAATTGCTAAGTTTGCCAACGGTACATCGTATCGCAGCCACCACTGTATCTCACTTAGAGAACTTGACTGGCTTGAACTCCCTCAACTTCACCTGAATCAACTCTCCCTTGCCCACAAGTTAGTAAACCATTCTTTTAAAGTCCCATCCCTTCAAAACTTTCTCTAGCCCTACTGCTCCACTAGACCTCTATGCTCTAGCAGCAGCAATCTACTTCTAGTGCCCAAATCCAAGAACTCACCGGGCAAAGCACTATTTTCCTGCCAAATTATGGAAAAATCTCAATCACCACAGCCACACTACCTTCTTGTAATCACTTCAAGTCTGCACTAAAAACTCACTTAAAAAGTCTCTGGTTATGCCCATGCACCAATCCAGACTAGTAACCCTCCCCGTTTACCTCCCTTTCCTCTCCCCTAGCCACCATGCCTCACACCATATGATCATTGAATTCCTTCCTCTGCAGGCTCTGGCTCACCCTTTAACCTCCTCAATCACTCAGATCTGTTATAACATGCTTAACTACCTCACTTCATCTCAACTCCAAATACATATCCAACCGACTTACATCTATCTTCCTCTCACTACCACGTACACTACTCACTCAGTCTCCTCTCTTACTCGTCAATCTTCCCCTTCCATCCCATTAGCCCTTCTAGCTTGTTCTACTTTCATGTGGAGCTTCTGCTTTACATCCGCTTGAGTTTGGTGCAATATTTGTATAGGAGATTAGAGCATATCTGTTTGAGCTTAGTACTATCTGTAT
Source organism: Protopterus annectens (assembly GCF_019279795.1). Classification (NCBI taxonomy): domain Eukaryota; kingdom Metazoa; phylum Chordata; order Ceratodontiformes; family Protopteridae; genus Protopterus; species Protopterus annectens. The sequence goes on along the minus strand of NC_056735.1, from coordinate 1,251,555,531 downwards.
ATACATCCTACCTTTATTCCTAGCCTTTAGCTAGATATTGTACATATCTTCATTACTATGTTTCATATCGTATGTATAGCTAATGTTTGCTGCAGTATGTATTATTTGCTGTTGTATATATATTCAGTTGTTCTTCGTGTACTCTGCTGCTCATTTATTGTTCTGTGGAGCTTTTCTTCCTGGGCCTCTACTGAAAAAGGACCCGTGTCCAGTTGGAATTTCCCAGTAAACAAATGTAAATAAATAAACAAACTAAAAGTACAATGGAAGGACATTAAATTATCCTGAGATTCCAGTTATGTTGGTGCTGACAGAAGCTTGACATAGCTGCTCTCTCTAGTTTGTACACTAGTACGCCTAGTTTTCTCATTTATTTTATTCTTTGTTGACCGGTTAGTTCCACTACACTAGTGGTCTCTTTTTAGGGGAGACTGATGTGGTAGTTATACTACTAGTGGAAATTTGGCTAGGGCATAAAGGAACTTCCATGCTCTTTGGAATTGCTAGATGGCACCAGAGGGCACCTACAGCAGTAACAAAGAGGCTTAAGGGAAGCAGCATGGAGGAGGACAGAAAAATCTATGGACAGTTTTGGAGGTGGAATGTGAGAATGTAAAAACAAAGATTCCTGTGTGGTGGATGTCACCAATGAGCAGCATTAAGCTGTCTCCATGGAGAAGGAAGCAGCAGAGTCTGTTGAAGTGGTGCAGATAGCACTAGCATCAGGAGGTCTGGCAGATGTCTTGTTAAAATCAGGATGACCCAGGCGACCATTCTGCTATTTCATGGGTTGAGAAAGCTGATCACCATCCACAGCACTTCAGAAAAAAATTTGTGTGGATGTGGCAGCAGAGAATGTAGCAATGACAGAAAGTAAAAGAGGAACGCAGTAACAAACTGAGAAGGTGTCTGGTTTTCTAGCAGCAGATAATCCAGTAACAAAAAAGTACAGTTTTGTACCTACCATAAATGTAGATGTTTGAGTGTATAGACTGCTGCAGTCATTACACTTGGGTTATCCTGCCGTCAGGTGGTTCCCCAGTCAGCCTGAGTTCCAAAGTCTTGGTCCAGCATCGGTTGCTGTCACCTCCTCCCTGACGTCAGTGCAATAGGGGTATACAAGATGCAGCCGATGCCATTTTCTTCAGTTTTTCCTGCCCCAGATGTCAGGTGCCCCCAAATAGATAGGCAATTCAAATTGCTAATAAAACATACATTAGAAAAGCAAACAACAACTTTCAGTTACCAGCAAATACTCCCCATAGGTAGTAAAGGGTAGAAGACATAGGTACGTACCAGCAAGTAAGAGGGGAAGGAAGGAGGGTAACCTGGACTGCAGCAGTGTATACACTCGAACATCTACATTTATGGTAATGCATAAAACTGTACTATGTTCATCGTGTTACACTGCTGCAGTCATTACACTTGGGTAGAATCCCAAAGCTGAGGTAGGGTGGCTGGTTCTATAAGGCATTAGGGGTGGCTATAAGGCCCTGCAGCACTGCAGAGGCGAAGCCAGCTCTGGATTTAGAGTATAGAGGCAGATGGTAATGCTTGGTGAATTGCTGCTTCCAAAATATCCTTGGCAGGTAACTCCTCTGAGGTAGGCTGTTGCCCTGGTGGAGTGAGATCTAATGCTGCTAGGTACAGGTTTCCCATGGTGTGTATAGCAGAAACGTATACAATGTCCTATCCATTTTGAAATAGTCTGCTTTGAAATGGCTTTTCCCTGTGCTCCTGCAGCATATGCTACCAATAACTGCTCAGATTTTCTGAAAGCTTTGGTTTTGTCCAAGTAGAAGCGTAACTGCCTGTGAATGTCCAAATAATGCAGTAGTCTCTCCCCTTTATTCTGTGGTTTTGGATAAAAAGTTGGCAAGTGAATAGTTTGGTTTAGAGACACACTTGATACCACCTTTGGCATAAACGTAGGGTTATTTCTTAAAGACACCCTGCCCTGGTGGAAAATGAGGAAAGGTTCCACTGCCATTAGTGCCTGTAATTCTGAAACTCTTCGTGCTGACATTATTGCCAGGAACAGAGCAGTTTTCCAAGAGATATTTTAATTATGCTGTGTTAGCTGGCTCAAAAGGAGGTAAAGTTAATTTTTCCAAAACAAAGTTGAGGTCCCAACTTGGAGTAGGTGCTCTACGGGGCGGTCTTATGTTTTTAGCCCCTCTGAGGTACTGTTTTAGCAAAGGATTAGAGAAAATTGGTGGATCCGTGTTATAATGAGCAGAGATGGCAGAGGCGTGGATCTTGATGGATGAAAAGGAGAGGCCTTTGTCCAGCATCTCAGTTAAATATTGTAGTATCTGAGGAATGTTTGGGGCAAGAGGGTCAAGGCTGTGAGCCTGGTTCCAGGCACAGAATCTCTTCCATTTATCCGAATAGACTTTCCTGGTACTAGGCCTTCTGGCCTCCAGAATGACATCCGTAACAGCTTTGGAGAGAGGCATTGCTTGCTTGACTAAGGAATCTTCCATGCAGCTGGGTTTAAGGTCTTTAGCTGGCTGTGGAGTATCTGATTGTTGTGCTGAGTCAGCAGATGTGGAATTTGAGGCAAAATCCAGGGTGGTCCTTGTGCTAAGTTCTTTAAGATTGGGTACCAGTGCTGGCGTGGCCAGTCTGGTGCAATCAGGATCATCTTTGGCTCTTCTTATCTGGCTTTTATGAGTACCTTTGGAAGGAGAGGCAGTGGTGATAAAGAGTATACTTGTAGGTTTTTCCAGCTGAATGAGAGGGCATCCACTTTCCATGCTTGTGGATGGTAACTCCTTGTGCAGAATTTCTGTAGCTGACAGTTCATTGGGGGTGCAAACAGATCTATGTCCAGACTCCATTTTTGTGTTATCATTCTGAATATTTGTGGATTCAATTCCCATTCGTGGGGATCCATGATGTTTCTGCTTAAGTTGTCTGCCAGTGTGTTTTTCTCTCCTGGCAGGAATTGTGCTTGCAGATGAACTTGATAGTTTAGAGCTGTGTTCCACAAGGTCATGGCTCGTCTGCAGAGGGGGTAGGAGTGAGTGCCCCCTTGCTTGTTTATGTACCACATAACTGTGGTGTTGTCTGTCTTTAGTAGTAGTTGTCCTGGATGCAGCAGGTCCTTGAAAGCTATAAGGGCATTTTGTACAGCTAGCATCTTTTTTTGATTGATGTGAAGATGCCTTTGTTCTGCGGGCCACTTGCTCTGAATACATTTTCCTGCCATGTGTACTCTCCAGGCATAATCCGATGCATCTGTTGTCAGTGTTTGCCTGGCTGTGGGTTGAGTAAAAGTCTGTCCCTTGTTGAGGTGACAAGCTTGAGCCCACCATCGAAACTCCTGTTGAAGGCAAGGAATTAGTGGTATAACTGTTTCCAAACTTTGACAGTGTTGAGACCATACACTCTTTAGGTACCATTGTAGTTTCCTCATATGCAGTCTGGCATATGGAATTAGTAGTAGTCAGGATGCCATGTAACCCAAGGCCTACAGAATTTTTCTTGCAGGGAGTTGGGTCTTTGTTGCCATCAATTGAAAGTATTGAGTCAGTTGTCCTTGCTTGTCTGGTGAGAGATAAGCCATCTGGGCTGCTGTGTTTAAGCTGGCACCCAGGAATATTATCTCTTGTGAGGGCACTAGTTTTGATTTCTTTTAGTTTACTGTGTACCCCAGGCAATTTAATAACTTTTTTACAAACGCTAGATGCTTTAGAAGAATGCCCGTGCTCTTTGCTTGAATCAGGCAGTCGTCCAGGTACGGATAAATTTGAATTCCTTTCTGTCTGCAAAATGCAATTACTGGTGCCAGGCACTTTGTGAAGACCCTGGACGCAGTAGATAAGCCAAAGGGCAGTGCAGAGAATTGATAGTGCATTGAACCAGCTATGAATATGAAATATCTTCTGCAGTTTTGTCTGATAGGGACATGCAGGTATGCCTCCTTGAGGTCCAAGGTCACGAGCCAAGCTTGCTTGCCCAGCATGGGAAGAAGCTGCTGTAATGTCAACATTTTGAATTTCGGAACATCCAGTTAAGTGTTTAGAGAAGAAAGATCCAGAATGGGCCTCCAGGCTTTGTCTTTTCTGGGAACCAGAAAGAGTCGAGTAAAATCCTTGTCCTTGTTCCTGTGGTGGTACCTTTTGAATAGCTCTCATGTCTATGAGTGCTGTAATTTGTTTTTGAGCCTCTGCCCACTGATTTGGTGGCGGATTTGGCATTCCTTTTAACCTTGGCAGAGTGTGAAAGTGGAACCTGTAACCTTGAGATACAATACTGAGAACCAATTTGTCTTTAGTGATCATATGCCAATTGTGATAGAAAAGTGCCAGTTTTCCTCCCAAGGGGGCTGCCAAGAGAGAGCTGTTTGGCAGCTGTAGTGGGAAGTCATTGGGACTGCTTTTTATATGGTTGGGGCCTGTCTTCCCCTTCTTTTTGGCCTCATGCACCCCGTTGTCGAGGCCTGTAAGGACCTTGTGGTTGACCTCTACCTTAGACGTCTGTATCTGTCCCTTTGAGGTCTGTCTGTAACTGGAAAGGACCAATTCTTTGTTGGCCAATTTCTGCTAAATCGAGGAGGCTGAACCTGTAAGAAATCCTTCACTGTTTGCATAGACTTTGCCTTATCCTCCATTTTCTTTAATACCTCTTCTGCCTTAACTCCAAATAACACAGCCTGCTGCAAAGGTGTATCCAATAGTTTTGCTTTAACATGATCTGGTAACGTATGTTCTTTTAACCAAGCATGTCTTCTAATGACAGAGCCTGTAACTGCTGCTCTACAGGAGGCCTCTAAAGAATCAAAACCACATTGCAAAGTATGTTTTCCCACTTGTTCAGCATCATGCAATAAATCCTGCATTTCTTTAAAATTATGAGGATCTGAATCTGGAAGCAGTTTTTGTTTCAACTGAGACATCAAAAATTGCTGATATTTTAACATGTGAAACTGGCAATTTAAGGCTCTCATTGCTAAAGTTGCAGACGTATATACTTTCTTTCCCCATTTGTCTAATGCTCTGGAATCTCTGTCAGAGGTAACTGGATTCTTTGCTGATGATGCCTTAAACCCCTTTGGGTCCCTGAGAAACAGTTTCAGGGTCAGCAAAGTACAGTTGTGTACACTTACCATAAATGTAGACGTTAGAGTGTCTTCACTGTTGCAGTCATGACTGTAGGGTTCTCCCCTGCCGGCAGGCAGTCCTCGGTCAGCCAGAATCCCAAAGTCTGGGTCTGGTGTCGGCTGTTCATCCATGCTCCCTGACGTCAGAGCACCAGGAGTACAAAGCTGACAGCCGACACCATGGTCTCCAGTTTTTCTTGCCCCAGATGTCAGAAGTTCCAAAATGAATAAGGTTCCATACCCTTTGCAAATACACCTCAGAAGAAGGGTGAAAAAAGGAACCACACAAAAGAAAAAATAAGAGGGGACAGGAGGGAGGGAAACCCAGACTGCAACAGTGAAGAAAGTCGAACATCTACATTTATGGTAAGTGTACACAACTGTACTATGTTCATCGTGTTTCACTGTTGCTGTCATGACTGTAGGGTAGAATCCCAAAGCAGAAAGAAAGGGAGGTGGTCATTAAGTAGAGGGGGCGGCTATAAGGCCCTGCAAGACTGCAGAAGCAAAGCCTGCCCTTGACTTAGAGTAGAAAGGTAGATTGTAGTGCTTGGAAAAAGTATGCACTGAACTTCAAGTTGCAGCTTCCAAAATGTCTTTGGTAGGAACTCCCCTGAGGAAGGCAGCAGAAGTGGCAGCAGCGCTGGTAGAGTGAGTCCTTATACTCCCTGGGATTTGCTTTTCATGGTGTGAATAGCAAAATCTGATTCCATGAGCAATCCATTTAGAAATGGTCTGTTTTGAAATGGCTTTATCTTGGGAACTTGAAGCATAAGAAACAAACAATTGCTCTGATTTCCTGATGTCCTTGGTTCTGTCCAGGTAAAAACGTAGCTGTCTGTGTACATCCAAGGAATGTAAGATCCTTTCCCCTTTATTTTGAGGAGTGGGGAAAAAAGCTGGCAAGTGAATAGTTTGATTTAAAGCAACTTTGGAATCTACCTTAGGCATGAAAGTAGGATTAGTTCTTAAAGACACCCTGTCTTGATGAAAAATAATATAAGGTTCCACAGCCATAAGAGCTTGCAACTCTGAAACCCTCCTGGCAGAGGTCAGAGCTAAAAGGATGGCTGTCTTCCAAGATAAAAACTTGATGTCAGATGAGGCAGCAGGCTCAAAAGGAGGTAAGGTGAGCTTTTCCAAAACATAGTTGAGATCCCAAGCAGGAATGGGAGGAGATCTAGGGGGCCTTAAGTTCTTAGCTCCTCTGAGAAATTGTCTCATGAGCTGGTGGGAAAAGATAGGAGGATCTGTATTATAATGAGCAGAAACAGCAGAGGCATGTATCTTAATGGAAGAGAAAGAGAGACCCTTATGTACGAGGTCTGACAGGTAAAGTAAAATCTGAGGAATGTTAGGAATAAGAGGATTAGAATCCTGAGCCTGCATCCAGGAACAAAATCTTTTCCATTTCCCTGCATAAAATTTTCTAGTGCTAGGACATCTGGCTTCTAAAATGACATCCATAACCTGCTTGGGTAGGAGAGAATGAATCAAAGATCCTGGATTAACCAGGCCGCCAGGCTGAGAGTTTTGACATGGGAGTGTAAAATCTGACCCTGGTGTTGGGACAGAAGGTTCGGAATCTGTGGTAAAACCCAGGGTGGCTCTAGACAAAGGTTTCTCAGTGTTGGGTACCAAAACTGTCGAGGCGAATTTGGGGCCAGTAAGATTATCATCTTGGGCCTGTCCTGCTTGATCTTTAGTAATACCCGTGGAAGAAGAGGAAGAGGTGGAAAGGCATATCCCGAGAGGTTTCTCCAACTGAATGATAGAGCATCCACTTTCCAAGCTTGATCATGGAAAGTCCTGGTGCAAAAAATTTGTAGTTGATGATTGAGGTGGGATGCAAAGAGGTCTATGTGAGGACATCCCCAGACTGCTGTAATCATCTTGAATATTCCAGAGTCCAACATCCATTCGTGTGGATCCGAAAGGTTTCTGCTCAGACTGTCTGCCAGGAAGTTTTGCTTCCCTGGTAAAAACTGTGCTTGAAGGTCCAGATTGCAAGCTAGGGCTGTGTTCCAAAGATCCATGGCCAGTCTGCAAAGGGGGTAGGAATAAGATCCCCCTTGCTTGTTTATGTACCACATAACTGTGGTGTTGTCTGTCCGTATCAGTAGTTGTCCTGGTTGTAGAAGATTCCTGAAGGCCAACTGAGCTTTCTGAACGGCTAACATTTCCTTTAAATTGATATGCAGGTGCTTCTGATCCTTTTTCCAAAGGCCCTGCAGACAGTTGCCCCGAAAATGGGCTCCCCATGCATAATCTGAGGCGTCCGTGGTTAGAATCTGAGTGGCAGGAGGCAGACAGACGGGTTTTCCTTTGTTTAGAGTACATGCCTTGGACCACCAAAGGAATTCCTTTTGAAGACAAGGCAGGATGGAGATCAGTATGTCTAGACTGTGACAATGCTGAGACCATACATTTTTTAGGTACCACTGTATTTTCCTCATATGTAGTCTTGCATATGGTACGAGAAGGATGCAGGAGGCCATGTAACCCAGAGCCTGCAGGAATCTCCTTGCAGATAGCTGAGCTGTAGTTGCCAAGGTTTTGAAAGTTGAAGCCAGCTGTAACTGTTTTTCGTATGTCAGAAATGCCATCTGGGTGGTTGTGTTTAGAGAAGCGCCCAGAAAAATTATCTGTTGTGAGGGTGTCAAATTTGACTTTTTTATGTTTACAATGAATCCCAGGAACATGAGAAGATTCTGAACAAACTGTAGATGCTGGAGTAAGACATCCTTGCTGTCTGCCTGAATAAGGCAGTTGTCCACATAAGGGTAAATTTGAATTCCCTTGAGTCTGCAATAAGCTACTACTGGAGCCAGGCACTTGGTCAAGACCCTGGGTGCAGTAGACAATCCAAAGGGCAGCGCAGAGAATTGGTAGTGCCTCGATCCTGCCTTGAACCTGAGGTATTTTCTGCGTTCCTGTCTGATGGGAATGTGTAAATATGCTTCTTTTAAATCCAAAGTTACCATCCATGCATTTTTGGCCAGCATTGGTAGTAGCTGCTGCAGAGTAAGCATCTTGAATTTTGGTATCTCTAGAAAAGTGTTCAAGACTGACAGATCCAGAATGGGTCTCCATGAATTTTGCTTCCTGGGGAATAGAAAGAGCCTTGAGTAAAAACCTTGTCCCATCTCTGAAAGTGGAACTAGTTCTATGGCTTTCATAGCCAAGAGAGCTTCCACCTGGTTTAATGCCTCTGACCACTGATGTTTTGAAAGATCTGGCCATCCACTTGGTCTTGGTGGGGTATGAAAATGGAATTTGTAACCTCTTGAAACCACATCCAGAACCCACTTGTCTTGGGTTATACGAGTCCAATTTAGATGAAAAAGAGAAAGTTTTCCTCCAAGAGGGGCTTCCAGACAAGAAGTTCCTGCAGCCCAACAGAGGGAGTCATTGAGTCTGTTTTCTATGAGTTGCGACCTGTCTTCTCTTCCCCTAGGGGTGGAAGCAGTCCACTGTCTTGGTCTATAAGAGGCTTGCGTTTGAGGCCTACCTCGGGGGCGTCTATATCTACCCCTCTGAGGCCTGTCTGAATTGGGAAAGGACCAATTTTTTGTAGGCCAATTCCTGCTAAATCTGGGTGGCTGTATTTGTAAGAAATCTTTAACTGTTTGCATGGACTTTGCCTTGTCCTCCATCTTTTTAATCACGTCTTCAGCTTTAGATCCAAATAAAACATTATGCTGAACAGGAGCATCCAATAATTTAGCCTTTACCTGATCTGGCAAATTTCGTTCCTTTAACCATGCATGCCTTCTAATTACTGTGCCAGAGGCAGCAGCCCTACAAGAAGCCACCAAGGCATCAAATCCACAGGGTAAACCATGCTTCCCCACTTGTTCAGTGGCATGCAATAAGTCATGCAGTTCCTTATCATCTGCACAGGTGGAAATGGAAGTTAGCTTTTGCTTTAAAACAGACAGGAGAAATTGCTGGTATTTCAGCATATGAAACTGACAGTTTAAAGCCCTAATAGATAAAGTAGCAGAAGTGTACACTTTTTTGCCCCATCTTTCTAAAGATCTGGAATCCTTCTCAGTGGGAATGGGGTTTTTAGCAGAAGCGGCCTTAACGCCCTTAGGACCCTGAGAAATGGTTTCAGGTTCAGCAGTAGGGTTCTTGAATAAAAACTGGTGGGAATCAGGAACCCTATAGTATCTGTCTGGCTTAACAGGAGCTGGAGGAAGAGAGTCAGGAGTTAAGTTAGCCTCCGAAAAAGCATCATCCACAATATCCAAAATAGGAGGAATAGCCAGGAGCCTACGTTGGGGAAGAAGAAAATCCCTTAGTCTTTTCTTAGATTCAGAGTACTCCTGTCCTTCCCAGTGGAAATGTCCCCTCATTTCATGCAAAGTTTCCCCAAAAGAGAAATCCTCAGGGGGAGAAGCTGAAGGAATGGATTCCTCAGCATCAGAATCCTCATTAGGAGGGAAAGAATATTCCTGGTCACAAGAAGAAACAGAAGAAACAGAAGCCTGATCAGAGGAGTTATAATAAACTTCCTGCCTTGGCCTTTTATCTGGAGGAGGATGTGAACTCCTAATCATAGTAAGTAAGTCCTCCGCCATTTTAAGTAACTGTTTCTGAGACTTGGGAGCCAGATCAGAAGAGGCCTGGGTTGCAGTCTTTGATTTGGAAGGAGTCTTTGCCTGTCTTTGCCTTTATAAGAAGCTGAGTAGGCCTGAAAACCCCTTCGGAAGCCGGTACCTGCACAGCGGCTCCGGACCCATCCGAAGAAGCATTGTCTGAAGGTCCAACTGAAATATTCAAAAGCCTAGTTGGCTCCTCGTGGGAGTCCGTTTCGGCTATCGGTTCCGAAATGGCCAACGACAGGGGCTGCAAAAGCGCCTCACTGACGACGGCCAAACCTGAAGCTGGCTCCGCTTGTGCGATATCGTCTGTTTTGGACCTCGGAGGCCTGTCTTTGACCTTGCGTCGTTTGTGAACTCCGGTAGCCGGAACTGTATCCGACGACATTCTGTAATTAAAATGCCTAACGAAGTAATGAAAAGCAAAATCGTACCTTCGTTTAATAGTACATTGATTGAATCTAGCACAAAACAGACAACTAGCTACGTCCTGGTCAGGGCCTAAGCAAGGAAAACAGTAAGAATGAAAATCCTTATGAGGTATTTGTTTCCCACATAAAATACAATTATTAACTTTTTCTGACATCGGACTGGAGCAAGAAAAAAGTTTCCCCAATGGGGTACTTAGCTTTGAGTAGGAGAAGAAAGTCTTCAGACTGAAGTTTGATCAGAAAAAATTGTCAGGAGTCAGCCGACCGGCACTTGCGAACTGCTATCACCGCACGGCAAGAAAGACTGGAGAACATGGCGTCGGCTGTCAGCTTTGTACTCCTGGCGCTCTGACGTCAGGGAGCATGGATGAACAGTCAACACCGGGCCCAGACTTTGGGATTCTGGCCGACTGAGGACTGCCTGCCGGCAGGGGAGAACCTTACAGTCATGACTGCAACAGTGAAACACGATGAACATCAGGGCTTCCACACAGAAATTTGTCTGAGTCAGGGACTCTGTAGTATCTGTCAAGTTTAACTGGGGCTGGAGGTAAGGAATCAGGATTTAAGCTGGATTTAGTATACACATCATCCACAATATCTAACACTGGCAGAATAGCAAGGGCTCTGTGTTGAGGTAATAAAAGGAAGTCTCTGATCCTTTTCTTGGATTCCGAGTAATCCTGGCCTTCCCCAATGGAAATGCTCCCTCATGGTATGTAAGGTTTCCCCAAAGGAGTAATCCTCAGACGGAGAGGCTGATGGAATTGATTCCTCAGCATCAGAATCCTCATAAAGGGGTAAAGAATATCCTAGGTCTGAGGATGAATCTGAAGAAACGGACACCTGGTCAGATGAGTCATAGTCTGCATCCTGTCTAGGCCTTTTATCAGGAGGGGGGATGGGACCCCCTGATCAGAGTGATTAGGTCTTCGGCCATTTTGAGCATTTGTTTCTTAGGCATGGAGGCCTGTCCTGGAGAATGCTGTATTTGTTTCTTTGTTTCTAAAGGAGGCTTAGACTTAGCAGAGGGTTTAATGCTTAACTGAGAAGGTCTGAAGACACCCTCTGAAGCTGCGGGTTGCTCAGCTACTCCGGATCCCTCTGTAGGGTTAGTTTCGGTAGGCTGAAAAACTTGTACGTCCGAAGGCCCAGCCATCTCCACATGGCAGTTGGAGGTGGGCTGTGGTTCTGCAGAAGCGGTCGTCAGGGGCTGCGAAGGAGCCTCGCTGAAAACCGGAGAACTGGCGACTGGCCTAGAAGAGGCTTTGTCGTCAGTTTTGGGCCTCGGATGCCTGTCCTTGTCTTCGCATTTTTTATGTATTCCAGTCATCGGAAGTTCCGATGGCATGGTGTAATTGAATTTTCTGCCAAAATAATGTCGGGCAAAATCAAACCGACGTTTAATAGTGCGCTTGTTAAACCTAGCACAAAACCGACAACCAGTGACGTTGTGGTCTGGGCCAAGGCATGGGATACCATGAGAATGGAAATCCTTATGAGGTATTTGCTTCCCACAAGAAATACAGTTATTAACTTTTACTGACATTGGTCTGAGGCAAGAAAAAGTTTCCCCAACGGGGTACTTAGCTTTGTAGAAGACTTCGGTTCTGGATTCGGAATGAATATCTCGGGAGTCAGCCGACCGGCACTTGCGAACTGCTTTTGCTTCGGGCACCACGTGGCAAGAAAGACTGAAGAAAATGGCGTCGGCTGCATCTTATATACCTCTGTCGCACTGATGTCAGGGAGGAGGCGACAGCAACTGACGCCGGACCAAGACTTTGGAACTCAGGCCGACTGAGGCACCGCCTGACAGCAGGATAACCCAAGTGTAATGACTGCAGTAGCGTAACACGATGAACATCGTATGCAGCAGTGGCAACAACGAAAAAAGAACAGCAGCAAAAAAAAAAAAAAAAAAAAAGTAAAACTACTTTTAAAAAGAAAAGACCAACAGTGAGAAGAACATGACAATAACAGACAGATATGTATGAGACAGTTTGGTAACTGTTCTGGGTTTTAAACTTCAAGAAATTGGGACAGAGACTTTTTGTTACTTAACATTTGAAACTGATGGATCGATTATGACATTTCTGGAACTGTGTAACAAAAAAAACATAATAATAATTATCCATGGAACAATCATGTTTTCTGGTAGTAAATTAAATGCTAAAAAAACTTATTTAAATTAGTTTGATTACAACTGATGATGAACTGGAAGACTACAATGTTAAAAAAATGCATGCAAGGTCTGTGTGAAACTGCGGATAATACTGTGAAACCTAAAGATGGGAGAAACTTATGGAATGGAGGATGAAAGCTATTCTGACGTGAAAAAACATGGTGAAACCGTTGCCAAGGGTTATTTTTCTGGATGGTCATAGAGGAACATTAAGATATGCTGGTCAACTTAAATCATGTTTCTTTTGCGGGGACTCTTCTCATTGAATTGATTGTGACAGGGTACAATGTAACCAGTGTGGGGGGAAAGGGCATACAGCAAGAAGGTGTGTGCTTGAATGCAGGTTGTGTAAATAAAAGGGACACTTGGCTGGAATGCAAGAGCAAACAATCAATGAAAAAGAAGAGTAAAGAAAAGAAAACATACATGAGGAAGAATAACAAGAGGCGGGGGTGACAGGGTGAACTAGGTGAAGTAGTAACTGAAGAAGAAAGAATATGGATGGGAAAAATGAGGATAAACAGTCCATACAGGAAGAGATGTCAGTAGAAGGGATTGATATGAATACTTTTTTGAACTTCTACCAATGAAAAATCTGACTGGAGGATCAAGACTTATTTATACATAGTCCCATCTGAAAAATAGTCAGTTGGGGAAAGAGTAAAAGTAAGAAAAGGAAATTTTACAAATATTTCCCCTACATTTAAAAAGGGAAAGCAATCTCTTTAGAGAACCTTCTGTACATGTGAACAGCACTATTACTACTGTAAGGGGAACAGGAATACTGGGATGGTGTGTTACTCTGTTACAGGATGCAAGATTCCTGACAAGTGAAGAAAGACTGCAAACAAACTGTGGGCTGGAAATAGAATATGGAATTTAGGAAGTGACCATTGTTCTGGAGTGTCTGTGTTGTGCAAAAAAAGTGAAAATACTGTACTTAATGTTGGTACGAATATGAAGATCAACTGTTGTGGATAGAAGGTGGAGAGATCACATTTACAGAATTATAGCATCACATGCATATATAACTAGCAAGGAAAGACTTTTTCATCAAACAGACTGTGGTGGATCACGTGAAAATTTTTACCGCAGGGGACTTTGGACTTTAAGGGGAAAATAAAAAAAGAAAGGTAAAGATGTATTAAAAAAAAAAAAAAAAAAAAAGGAAGCGATAAATGTGGTAAATTAGGCGTGTGGGTAAAATGTCAGTGGACTTACAGAAGGGAGGAACTTGGATCAGACGTTTCAGGGGTAGCATATGTTGACATTGTTGTGATGTTTTTTTTTAAACCATTCATCAATCTAGATGGAAGTGTTGGAAGAAAAGGAGTACATTAAAACAAAAAGGGAATAAAAGGAATAAATGAGAAATTATGCACTGAAATTGGAGAATAGTAACTGCTGTAATTATGTAAAGATCATACACCCATGAAGGACCTCTACAAAATCTGAACTGAATGGTGAATTGAATTAGTTTTTTTTTTTTTTTTTTTTTTAACAATGGCAGGATGACATAAGAAATAGAGTAAGTGAAATATGAGAAAATGTAAAGAAATGTAGTAGAGAATAATACAAGATAGTACTATGATTTGGAAAAATATGCAAAAGAAATTGAGAAAAAATAAAGCATTACTGTTTAAGTACAGATATTTACAAGAGAGCAAGGAGAAGATAACTGCATACTTGGGAAAATAGTAAAGGAGGATAGATATAATGACGGAAATTAAAAATGTAAAAGTTGAGGTAAAAAGAACTCAAGAACAAATTATGAGTGTTGTAGTACAGCATGTGGAAAATATGTATAACAATAAAAAGGAGGTAAATAAGACAGGATGGAAAACAAAAAAAAAAATCCACAATGTGTTAAGGAAGAATTTGAAAAAGAAATTACTACGAGTGGACTGGATGAAATAATTAGGAAAGTAAACGTCAATTCAGTATCAAGCCTACATGGTATAGAGTATGGAATGTTCAAGATATCAATAGATTGCCATAGAGAGTATTTGGTAACTGTACTGAATGAATGGTTGAAGGAAGGGTTTTTGTTTATGAAGAGTTATGTAGTGGGATATTAAAATTTAACTCGAAGAAAGATGAGAAAAATGAAAAAATGGAGGGTCATCACACTAAGCACAGATTATAAAAAAATTTGGTACTTGTGTATTATCGTAACCAGATTTCCGAAGGAACATAATTTGTTTAGTTTTGAAGAAAACATGTCACTGAACCTAACAAGGGGTGAGTGTAAAGTCTTAACTACTACTGCGTCACTTTGGTTTTCACACAAGGATACGAATAACGGAGAAATTCATGTTATTTTGGCAGAGGTTTTCTTGACCTGTACAGCTGAGTGCTTCTTTGCAGGTGTCCTTAATGTTACACGTCATGGCAGTCACGCTGTTCCCAAGAAGACAACAAGTCGGGAACACAAGTACCCAAAAAAAAAAAAAAAAAGACTGACCTTTAAACCACCTGTAATAATATCTGTAGATATATTTCCATGAAAACCACTAAGAGAATACTACTGTCACATTTCAGCTAAAGCCAAATTCCACTCCTCTTCAGTGTGGAAGCTTTACAAATTTTCGCTGTCAGAGCAGGATAACTTTTGAACTTTAAATCACATACTCCTTCCACATTCCTCCCTCAAACTTAAAGCCCCCTGAAAATAGACTGCACACCAAAGATCATTACTTCTTTACACTTGGCCGCAAAATCTGCGAGTGCTATCCACAAAGTTAAACATTAAGCCAAGTTCAAAATCCAACCGAAACACACCTTTTCAAACAATCAAAGTGCAAATGCTTCCGAATTATTGATATTACATTGGAATAGTGCATGTCATTTTTGCAATACTGATGTTCCAAAGAGAAATGACAAGGAGGTAGTAAGGCGATAGCTGTGGAGACATTGACTGAAAATTAGAGAGTAAAGTGCAAACAGGGACTTCAGACATGAAGCGTGCCACGGAGGAGTCTGAAATTTCACCGTTACTCCTTCTGCTGCCTCATACCAGATGTCAGTAACACAGTACTACTACTTTACATAACAGACATTCCTGTTTTCGCAGTAACACGATTTAGGTGCCTTTGGAAATCTGGCTGCGATAATACGCAAGTACCAAAAATTTATGAGAATAACACAGAGCAGAATGGAAGGAAGGATGTGGGATATTATGGAAGTACATATGGCATAAAAGGAAGGAATGTCAAGAATTCTTACTGGTTATGAGAAAAATGACAGTTGTTATTTTATTTATCCTTTGTTGATCAGGTTAGTCCCACTACGCTAGCAGATCCTTTTCAGGGGAAACCAGAGGTGGCATTTATTCTACTAAATTTGACCAGGGCATACAGAACTCCCCTTCACTTTTTGAGAGGTGCCCAAGAGATCTTTTGCATCCAGGTGAGCTACCACCAACTCAATGGGGCCTTGGTTCAATGTCTCATCCGAAGGACAGCGCACTCAGCAGTGCAGCATCCCCCTTATGCTGCACTGCAGTGTCACCAATTGATCAATCTGGTGTGGGAATATTACCCATAGCCTTCTGTACCAAAGGCAAGTAAGTTACCTGTTGCACCACTGACACTACACATTTTAAAATGAAAGAGGTGGCTGTAAAACTTATAGTAGGAGATATTAGCAAGGCGTTTGATACAGGAGGACATGATGCTTTGTGGAATGCTAAAGTATGGAATAGGTAACAGAATTAGGTATGTGTGTATGTCAGCATATCTAAATAATTAATTGTGTGTGTGTGTGTGTGTGTGTGTGTGTGTGTGTGTGTGTGTGTTAGTGAATGGGTGGCTGAGTAAAGAAATGCACATCAAGTGTGGTATAAGACAAGGATTTCTCAAGTGAATATTGTTTGCGTTAGGAATTAATGTGATAGTGAGTGAAGTAGCTTATAAAATGAAAGCTGCACAAGGTGGTGGTTATTCCAGTAGTTATGACATAGACAAAATATGGATGAGGTTAAGTGTTGGTTTGCCTGAATGAATATTTATTCAAGTCCATTCTCATTCCTTTAAAGAAAAAGAGAGTTTGAGTGACGTGGAGAAAGTTGAGGAGTGTATTTTACAATGAATGAGGAGACTGCTAGGGATAAAATCTGAAAAAATGATGGAGTTATAATGCAACGATGGGGTTTGATAAAAGGGATGAAATAGGTCTTCTGTGGAGGATGTACAGATTAGCATTCAGGAAAAGGTTTTCCCTGGTGAAATCTGTATTAATGGGAAATAGCACATGTCAAATGGTTATATGATCCCAGAAAAAATATGAAAATGAAATTGTGCAATTGGTGTTTTCTTTCATATGGGGTCAGGATTAAACCCAGTGAACAGAGGTGTGTTGTATAAAAGTAGAGAGGAAAGGGGACTCGGGTTACTAAATCCAGTTCTTTACTCTGCTTTTTAAACTTCTATAGAGTATTAAAGTGAGTAAAGGAAGAGAATGAGGACTTAACAGTGAGAATGTTTAAAACAAGTACAAAAAGATCTGGGAGATGATGAAAATAATAAGAAGAAAGAATATGTAAATTAAAAGATTACAAAACAAAAGAATATTAACATGGAAAATAGAAATTGATGATACAGAGTAAGACGGAAGAGTGTGACATAATAATGTGATATAAATATATTATGTACATCTATGGGAAAATTTACCAGAAGTGATTAAGGCCATTAAAGTAAGAAAAAAGTGGCGCACCAGATGAGAGGGTATCAGGATTTCCTATGGTGACTGGTAATACGTTTCCAGTAAAGGGGAATATGCCATATAAAAATAAAGCTGAAAGAATGTGCTTATTTTGTGGTGAGGAAGGGACAACAGAACATGCTTTTTGAAATGTAAAAAGTGATGAAACTCTGGAAAAGGTTGTGTGAAGAAACTTTTTGAGAATATTAATGGCAAGATATGAATATGATTGTGTGGATATTGCAAAAACAAGAAAGAATATGTGAGAAGGGTAAATTATTTTATGTAATATAGGTTATTTGAAATGAAATATTGTTTAATGGGAAATGGATTTTTGCAGATGTATTAGGAAAAATTAGATTATGGTTGTGGAAGAAGGCGTGGGAGGTCAATTACAGAACAAGGATGTTATAAAAAAAATGATAAAAATGTGTGCTGATAAATATGTACATTTTGTACATCTGTAAATATGAAATTTTTTTTATGTTGTGTTAACTCATTAACCCCGACTTAACGTCTCATAGCACCTCCGTGCTTACATTCGAGCGCGCTATGAGACGTTTGTAATCTCATGATATTACCCCCACCCCCCCCCCCCCCCAGAGTGCCTTCCACAAGCGCAACTTATTTCCTGGCCATATTTCAGTCCTTTAATGTGAAAACTAAGTTGAAAATGTAACTAAATTTTGTCCCTTGCCTTCTCAACTTAGCTTCCACATCGCTATAAGCATATTCTTGTATTTAATTATTTTGAGTAAATCGGCTTAGTGTGTACTGTGTTTTCCTGTACTGACACAGTCTAGTCCGTCTGCATTTCCTGAAGCAAATGGTAGCAGCCAATCACTGTAGCGAAGACACCACTTGCGTAACACCTCCATCCCCCAGCTGTTTCCATTGTTTGTTACCAATAAACAGAAGGTTCCAGCAGCAGATATTCCTTTTTGATTAACATTGGAAGATTTAACTTGTATTGTTGCTGGATGCCTGTATTTCTTCTATGTCTTTGCGCCAGATATCTGGTTTCTCCAGTGAAGTATTTCAGCCTATGGAACCGACATTTAGACAAGTGCGGCAGCTGCAGGTGGGTTTGAACCTCTGCTACAATTTCTTAATTGTTTCTACTAATGAAAAGCTGTCTTTTGGCCCTTTGCCTCCACCCATAACAGCTGGGAAGCATACATGAAATTTAAGATTCTGATGCTAATCTGTAAACAATGTTGAATATCTGTTTATACTTGATTATGACCCTGCCTTGCGTCTGCTAGTAGTACTTTATTCTGCTTTATAAATAGAATCTGCCACTTTGTATTATGGACGCCCGTAGGTATGTAGTTGTTGCACTTTGCAGGTCATTTTTGGGATCAGCTGTTGCGGGTTTTAGATGTTTGCGTTGTGTGGATTTGGTGGGAGTGTATGTCCTGCATTTGCGGTTTCTGACTAGGTTTTTAGTGGCCCTTCAACAACTTGTGTTGCGAATTACGAGCCCAGTTGCTCTGTGTAGAAAATGTGCCATGAAGTTCTCCACTTTTGCTGAATAAGCGTTTTAATCGAGATAGTGAGTTCAGTGTTATCACTATTTTCACTGCTCTGGCTTTTGTCAGTTTCTCTGCTGTTCATTTCAGCGATCCTGATAAACGTTTTTTGTGTGTTGTTTTAAAACGATTTCTTTGAAGATATATTAATAATAATAAGGGCACAGTGTTAGAAGCTCCTGATAATCAACGACGGGGAGTCTTTTCAATAATATGGGAAGTGGAGCAGTTTGGTTTCAGACACGATATAACTCGTTTATATTACATGGTTGTTGTGTACTGCTGTCTTTCATTGTGCTGAAAAAAATGGTCTCGGAGTCCTTCCCCTTACCAAGCATCAGAGTGACAATGGCAAAAAATAAATAAAATAAATCATTGCTCTGTTGCATGTGTTTATATTATTAAGTATTGACAGGCTGTATGGGTCCGTTTATTTTAGCAGCTAAGCCCCTTTAATATAAATCACTGGTTGTTTTGAGTATAGAAAGCACAAATGTCCTGGGGCCATACTGTCTTCAGCAGTTACTGAGAAGGGCAACACCAGATATCATTAAAATCAGTCAATTTTTCCAGTCCCTAGACCATTCCATTTATGATGGGGGGAGGGTATTTGTGTCTAAACTTCAGATGCTTTGCTTGTTTTGTAAAGTTGGAAAGACTCCTAGTTGACTGCTAGTGTTACCCGAACTGAGCTTGAAATGTTAGGGATGTATAATTGAGTATTTCCTACTTTTTGCTAGCCATCTTTTCATCAAGCATTCTATTTTGCTGCAGTCTGTCCTCATCTGTCATCAAGTCTCAACTTGCATATTTGGTATATTTTTTTATTATTATTTTTATTATTATTATTATTATTATTCAAGTTAACATTTGTTTTTATGTGTTTTGTAAATGATTTGCACAACCTGTGCCAAACTTTCTTACTCTAATGTGTTTTTGTTGTTATGATTATATTCTGTTATTTATTGATTTATACTTGTGGCTGAAGAAATGTCCCATAAGTCCAATTCCCCTTCCTGTTTTACAAATAAAAATGCAGATAGTGTCAGCTAGCAAGATCATGCATGAGACGTGCTATTATGGGTGGAAACGCAGTAATTTCTTTCTTTGGGAGCAATCTGACCAAACTAAAAGTCTACTTTCAGAGCCTTGACTACAGTAGTTCCCTAATTCACTTGTGTAGACTAATGAAAGACTTTAAAGCAATATACTTCGGGAACTAAAGCTTGCAGCCTTACTCTCTGCACCAAGTGTTGTTATACAACATTAGTGACAAAAAAAAAAAAATCAGCCTGTACAAAACAATTAGAAAAATACATATGTTTATTCATAGAAAACATCACTAATAAAGGTTACACATGCATCAATGCCATGTGTTGTTAAAAAGTTAAGAATGTAAAGGTGGTAGTTTGAGGATATGGAGGAATCAAGGGAAGACATGTATGGATAGGGGTTGGAGGTAGGATGAATGGAGTTCAGGTGCAAGTGCAGGTTCATGTGGAAGTTGAGTACATTTTTAAACTGTACCGAAATTTTGTTTGCTATGTCAAAGATCTGATGGAGTGGATTTCCAAAGTCTGGATAGATGAACAGAAGTGAGAGTCACCAAAGTAGTTATTTAAGTTGACAATTTCTTTGAGGTTTTGTTTGATATCTTGGGTCTCTGAGGCATATATACTTATGGTGGAATTTACACAGCAGTGCTGGTGTATGTTCTGGAGGGCTATGTGTTCCATGTAGTGTGGTGTGAGTGTTGACCTCCTCTTGACCAGCTATTCCTGTCTTCGCTGGAGAGTATCTGCATAGCATATCTGGTTTTGTTGATATTTTCAGTCCAACTTCCAATTCATCTAACTTATTACTTCATAGGTTCATACTAGGCTATCTGCCCTAGGGCATTTATAAGCCTAACCAGAGTGTATCTGGCTTTCGCCACCCATTTTAAATGTATTTTGCTATGCCCTTTTTCGAGGTTAGTATACTGTGCCTCTAACAGTGACACAGAACTGATACCCGGGGTAAACCTACTATCTCCCATCCACTCACCAAGATCCCTCTTGAAGAGAGTCAATGAGGGACTCTGCCTAACCTGGACTGGGATTTTATTCCAGAGTGAAGGGAGCCTCTGGGTTATGAATCTGTCCCTCCAGCATGGCCTATTTATTTCAGTGCTGAGGTTCAAGTCTCTCGAGCACGTAGCTTGATGGGATTTGGATTTTCTGAGGTGCAGCATGTCCATTAATTCTGGGTTGGACATGGCTTTATATGTCAGGCACAGATCGCCTCTGAGCAGGTGGTATGCCACTGAGTAGAGCTGGAGTTTCTTTAACCGGGCAGCATATGGCATCTGTTTGAGCCCTTTGATCCTCTTGGTGAGGTACTTTTGGGGTCTTTCCAGTTGCTGCAGGTGTCTGGTAAGGTACATCCCAAAAGGGGCATTGTACTCAATTATGGGCCTGATGAGGGATGAGTAAAGAGGCATGATGACCTCCCCTGATCTAGATGTGAATCCCTTCATGATTAGGTGGGCTATATAAAATGTTTTTCTAACCCCTTTGGCCACGTGGTTGCCAAATGAGAGATTGCTATCAACTTGGGTCCCCAGGTCCCTAATTACTTCTTCCGTACTTAATGGATTACCACCTATGTTATAATTTGTGGGCACTTTGTTTTTGCCAAAGGGGATGACTATAAACTTTTTGACGTTTAGCTTAAGGCCATGGCTCTGGCACCAGCTGTCTGTTTCTATGAGGCCCTTTTGTAGGATGCTTGTGTTGGCTGGAGAGTCAATTATGGCGCCCAGTTTGCAGTCATCTGCGAACTTGGTCACCCACAGTCCTTCTGTGTTGGCCTGTACCTCCGAGAAATATATACTGAACAAGAGAGGTCCCAGGACTGTGCCTTGTGTGATGCCACTTGTAACTGGTTTGGAGTCTGACATGGCTCCAGCAATTCTAACCATGTGGGTTCTGTCCTTGAGCCAGTTTGCAATCCCTCTAGTGACATAGGGGTTTATATTTAAGCTGGTGAGCTTATCTATAATGCCCGAGTGGGGTATTGTATCGAAGGCTTTTGCAAGGTCCAGGTAGGCTGTGTGGACCACCTTCCCCTCGTCAATGGCCTTGGTGACTGTTTCAAAGAAATCGGCCAGGTTTAAGAGGCAGGATCTGCCCTTAACAAAGCCGAACTGGGTAGGATCCAGTGTCTGTAGGTCCCTAATATCTTTATTTATGAGGTCCATGATGATCCTTTCCATAGCTTTGCAGACCAAGCTAGTCAAGCTTATGGGGCGATAGTTTCCAGGATCCATTGAGGCACAACCTTTGTGGAGAGGGACCACTGTTGCTGTACACCACTCTTTGGGTACATATCCTGTAGTAAGGCTGAGATTGAACAGTAGTTTATGTTTGGGTTTAGTTCTTCTTGGAGTTCATGTAGGATGCAGCCCGGGACACCGTCTGGTCCCATTGATGCTGTGTTTTTTGCTTTGGAGAGGGCGACGCTTACCTGAGCATCTGAGATGTCAGGGGGGCAGCACTCTGCTGAGATAGATATTTGCCCTTTTGATGGGGAAGGGGGGGAGAAGTTTGCACTGAACCTGTCAGCTAGGATGTTGGCAATGTCTGTGGGTTCGGTGCATTTTTTGTCATTTTGGTAAAATTCTGAGCATATCTGGGAATTCCCACCCAGGTTCCTAACATAACTAAAGAAAGCCTTGTGATTATCCTTAGTGTCCTGTGCAATTTTTCTTTCGAAGCTGATGATATATTCAGCATATAAATATAAATTATTTGGTTCATAGGTTCATAGATTAGTACTAGGCTAACTGCCCTTGCGAGCCATTTTAAGCCTAGCCAATTATCCCTTGTGAGACTCAAACCTTGCACCTTGTGTTTGTAAGGCAAACACTTTAACCATTAGGCCACCCTCCCAACCCTTGGGGTACAGATTCAAGGCATATATTGTGACCTGGCTTCTAAGAGACTACTCACAGCTCTTTTTAGTTGACACAGTCCAATGTTTTATATATATATATATATATATATATATATATTTATTATATTTTCTTGCAGTCTTGCTTTTCTTTATTATCCAGCGGATGTTGTCAGCTGGATGCAATATTGACATCAAATCTTTCTTGCTTTATGAGAAGCATTTGCTGCGCATGAGAGCTGGAGGCATCACAGCGGTACATATTTTCGCAGAATGTTGAGATTTCTTTGCCACGTATATTTGGCCTGGCAAATTCTGTGTATGTTTTTATTTATTTTTTTTTTTTATTGTCTTTTTTTTTTTAACCTCTAGACAAGTAACCAAGATGGTGTTGCTAATAGATGCATTGCATCACTTATGAAAGGAAGGGTACGTGTCCGACGTCCATTTTTTATAATTTTACTGATGACTGCACATACCTTTTCAACCATCCAAGAGAAATTATATTTTGGTTTATTTTCCTGTTGGTGCTTGTACATAGGAGGAAATTTTACTGAATGGTTGTCTAGGGAAAAATCTTTGATTCTGGTGCCTGTGCGTCCATACATTATATTGAAGGGCTCACTTGGGTGAATGCTTCATTTTGGTGGTTATACATACTAGGAAATGTTACATGCATTTTGTTTGTGTAAGCTTTTAAGTTTGGTGATTGTGCATTCCTCAACATGCTCTGAAGGGGTTGCTTGGGGGAAGTGTTCATGCTGGTGGTAGTACATACTAGGAAATGTTTTATTTAGATGCATGTATACCTGGACATACTAATGAGGATGTTGCTTGGGGAAATAATTGTGTATCAGGGAAGTGCTTGTGCATAAATGGTCTGACTGCTGAAGTGACCGCTGGGCAAAATAGTTTATTGTGCCATTTTGGTGCTTGTGCATACACAATGCAAACAACTGGAGGGGTTACTAGGGAAACAAAATTAAGTCCGAAAATTACATATGGTTACATTACTTAGAATATAGCACAGAAATGTAATTATACTGTAATATGCCAGCATATAAGATATCAGATACACCACTGACTAATTAATAGTGTAATGTAAAATAAGCAGACAAGAAATCCCTTCTGCTTGTATTATTCTATTTGTGATTAGTAGTTGACAACTGCCAGCATGGAGCTACCATATTTTTTGTGCATTTTTCCTGGCTTTGTCAGTCATGCGTGGAATGTAGGTGGGAGGAAGGGCTCAGTAATATGCAAGTGTTACACTATTTTACTGAATTACTCAGGTGTTCTCCTTACTGATAATTAGTCTGTGTTACACAACAGCTGCACAAGGTAATATAATGAATGCCTAGTCAACAGGTTATGTGCAGCAATTATCACCTTTGTCTGAGCATGCATAACTTTGCAGTACTGAAAGGAAGGTCATTATCACATTAGCAATAAGTGCAATTACAATACAGCAGTGAGTTATTATCACTTTTCTGGTAAAAGTCTCAGCTGCTGTCACTGTTACTCACATAAGTAGAAGTCGTTATTACTTTGACGAATGCACAAGCCAGATTGTATTTTTTCTCTGTTTGTAGTCATTGCAAGCCACCCCCTCTGTTCTTCATCAACTAGCTATCCTCCAAAACCTCTGATGTTTTTTCCTGCATATATATATATATATATATATATATATATAGATATATATATATATATATATATATGCATGTGCTATATTTATCTGTTATATATATATATATATATATATATATATATATATATCTATATCTGATATATATATATATATATATGTGCGTGTGTGTATATCGATATATATGTATGTACATAATGTACTTGCACATATACACATATACACATGAATATCAGTATGGCAGTGGCCTCTCTTGGGAGATAGGGTGATACATCTGCATACATTGTCTGTAGTTCATTTAGAGGGGATTTACATGTGTCCGTTCTGTGCATACATTGTCTGTACTGGACAATAGGGTGATACATCTGCATACATTGTCTGTAGTTCATTTAGAGGGGATTTACATGCGTCCGTTCTGTGCATACATTGTCTGTACTGGACAAGCCCTTATGCACCAAGGTCAGGAAGGTTCCTCTTCAGAGATTTATGCCAACTTCTCTTGTGTTGGTGGGTGCATCACGGGGGGGGGGGGGCATACCCAGCCATCCATGGATCTTGTGATTGATCTGGATTGCAGTTGGGAACTTGGAGACTCTTCAGTTCAATCCCATAGTGCTGCTGTCCTAGGTAGAAATGGCTTCAGGGCTGCCACTGTGATGCAGTGTTTCCCCCCGGAAAAGGACACATGCAAAAAGACAAAGCCTGGGCAGTCTTAGTCTTTTCACATGTTGTCTTGGTTGAGCTCTCCACTCAGTTTCTCCTCCCTTCAGATGTAGTAAATGTATGTAGGTCAGGGAAAAACCCTTTACATTAGCTCCCCCTTTGAGTCCTTACGACCATTGCCGAAAGGACACATGTAAATGGAAAAGGTAGAGGTAAGGCAGAGTGCTGACACTGCATGCTATAAGCAGTCACTGCTGTTACCAGCAGTCTGAGAGGGTAGCCAGCACAGGTATGGGACACTTCAGACGCCCACGGCCTGAAGTCCCGTGCCTGTCCTAGGCATATTAGTGGAGTGGCAGTCCTTACCCTGCTTTTTAACTTTACATGTGCCCTTTCTGTGCCCCCTTGTCAGTCGTTGTGTGTAATTTTGTGTTTTCATGGGTGGTATGTATGTACCTCCGCAGCATCATCACCACTTCTGTACCTTACGAAAAAAATAATGCCCCTGTGGATAGGAATGAAGATTTGGATGGTCTAACCAGGTAATGCATTATGATATACATATATATGTACTTTTCCAATAGATCTGTCAAACTTCAGTAGTAATCTGTTAGAATTTTCTTTCCTGTGCAGGTTCGTCCACCTTCTGACACTGACATGGATTCACTAGTAGGAGAACGACAACTGAGAGTGTGGGTATGTGGCCATTCCTACATTCACTGGGCTGCCAGCCATGCCTCCATAACTGAAAACCACAACTGTTTCAGGACAGTTTCATATTTTGGTAAATAACTTTGCAAGGGAGCATCTGAATGTGCTAAGTAATACCTCATTTTGAAGACAGTACTGATAGTTCTAACATGGTAAAATAATGGTGCCTGTATGTTGTACTCATGTGCAGATATCAAAGTTTGCTTCAGACATGGGTTATAGAAATTATGATTTTTTTTCATATTTTGGTAGATAACTTTGCAAGGGAGCATCTGAATGTGCCAAGTAATACCTAATTTTGAAGGCAGTATTGCTGGTTCCAACACGGTAAACGAATTGTGCCTGTATGTTGGACACATGCAGATATCAAAGTTTGTTTGGAATTAGGTTATGGAAATTATGATTTTTTTTTCATATTTTGGTAAATAACTTTGCAAGGGAGCATGTCAGTGTGCCAAGTAATACGTAATTTTGAAGACAGTGTTACTCCTTACAACATGGTAAAAGAACTGTGTCTGTGCACTCTACACATGTACAGATATCACAGTTTGTTTAGTCTTGTACGATTATGAAAATTATACATTTACAATACTTTTCATTATTATGCCCATATCTTTGCAAGGGAGCATGGTGATCACACAAATGATGCATCATTTTGAAGCTGACATTCATATGCACAACTTCTACACTGATATGTAGGCTCTGTCTGTTACAGGTGATGAGATATTATGCTTTGTTTGTTTATCAATTATGAAAAATAATATATTAATCATATTTCTGTGAATATCTCAAGAAAGGAACATCCCACCGTAATGGTTAAGGTATAATTTTAAAGCTGACATTCATACTAACAAATTACATTCAAATTGTATTGGTCTGCATGGTACATTGACCAAGAAATTATGCTTTGTTTTTCCAAAAAGGTAAAAAATATGCACAATATCAGCATTCCTTGCCAAATATTTAATGATGACTTTGATATACACTATCAACATTTACACTGTTGAAAAGGTCAGTGTCTGCTGAACAACTTTCGCATTTACATCTTTAGCCTAGCTCTTATAGTTAAAGAGTTATGAACATTTGTTTTCTGTATGGTATTACAAATGGATTTTCTATGAGCTCAGGCTGCACTGTTGTTCCTATGGTGGAATTAAGCAGGCAGGTTTTTCTGAGCTGCTCCGGAGTGAATGAGTTAAATAAAGGACCCCTACTCTTTTGACAGGTGCCATGGGATTCTTTACATCTACCTGAGCTACCACCTTAGTTTAACATCTCATCTGAAGGGCAACACATTCAGGAGTGTAGCACCCCCTTTATGCTGCAATGCAGTGCAGGGTCAGCAACCCATCTACCTGCTGCTGGCATGGAACTCAGCCTTCTGCAACAAAGGTAAGCCTGTTACCTCTGCGCCACTTGACACTACAGCTGGACCATAGTTTACAAGTATAGACTTTGACAGTTTACAGCAATACCACAATCTATCGGAAAATCGCTAAACTTATATTAAATATTAAAATGTTATGCTATCTTTAGCAGTATGGACCAAGGAAGCTGCTGCTGTTTCAACCAGGACGGAAAGTAATTTCTTCCAGAGGGAATGTCAAGCTGTAAGGGAGTTATCCAGCTCCAGTGAAAAATGGAGAAGCTGGGCAAAACAAAGGGCAGACTGGATAGATATGCCCTAAAGTCTGAAGAAATGCCCTAAAGTCTGAAGAAAGTCTGAGTCCTCCTTGTCTGCTCACTGTGATGCAATCACGGAGCTGCAGAAACACCTGTGGACTTCTAGTACTCAAACTGTGGATTGTCAAATCCAAATGAAAATGCTACAATTAAAACTGGTTGACCTGTAAGACAGAATCCACAGGGAAACATTAGGTTGGTGGGTCTGCCTCAAGGACCATCCAAAATGGACTAGTATCCATGAGTAAGACTTGTTAATTGAGAAAAGTCATATGAGATTTATATATATATATATATATATATATATATATATATATATGTGTGTGTGTGTATGTGTGTGTGTGTGTATGTATTTTATATATATATATATATGTGTATATATATATATATATATATATGCATATATATATATATATATATATATATATGCATATATATATATATATATATATATATATATATATATATATATATATATATATGCACACACACACACATTTTATATTTGGTGACAATCAGGAAGTCTCCCAGGCAGTTTATAATTAAGGCAGCCAGTGTTAGGTGTGATGTAGTGGTTCAATGTTTAGATGGACAGTATTATGAATCACAGCCAAGTCAGCATCTGTTGTCTTTTGCCTTCCACTTTATACTAACCTACCCTTCCTTGCCAGTTTAGTTATACTGAAGAGGAGGACAGGCTATGTTGCCCCTCTTTTCCAAAAAGGATGAGGTTTTCTGGGATGTAAAGATAAGAATGGCTGCAGTAAACAAATCATCATGGAACATTAATGGATTCACATACCTAAAAAGGAGGACAAAAATATTTGCCTAGTCAAGAAGGAAACATTCTCAAGTTTCATCCATTCAAGAGATCCATGCATGTACTTTGGCAGTGGAGTTATCAAAGCTTGCAAAATTTGGTTATAGAGTGGCTGGGAATAAAGTTTGCCCTGAGAGAAGGTTGGCAGTGGTTTTATTTGAGCACAGGGTCTGCAACTGGGTGGGACAGGTACAGACAAAAGATAGCCAGTGCTGGTTTGTGTCTCCTCCCACTCTAGATCAAGGATGGTTTATATGCTATTCCCCAATTTATAAAAGGTACTCAAGGCTGGACAGGATTTTAATTTTAGACACCACAGCTATTTAGCTGACAGGCTTTAAACAGACCAAGTAAGTTTATAAGATCCTACGTAGTTTCTGAAATTAAAGATAGAAGAGAGAACTACCTTTAGACATTAGAGGTTTACAAATTACAATACTTTGAGGAATGGTTTGAGCAATGATGACAGTGTCTGGAAACAGTGTGAGCCCAGCACTCTTGCAAAGGTGCTGGATTGGTGCGATATGTTGAAAGGCATCCTTAAGGTGCACTTAGAAGAATAAACAGAACAGCTTAGGGAGATAAGGCATACTATCTGGAATGTGCTGCAGGCTCAGGCTGACACTACAGTGGAAGAGGAGATGTGCTTGGGGTAAAATAAAGCTGGACAAAATGAAACAAAATTTGGGTTTTAGGTCCAGGAACTTAAGCTAGACAGCATTTGAGGTTTCAACAAAAGGTCATGCTTGCATCCAAGTTGAGACTGGAAAAGGAGTCCACTCAGGTGGGTGCTACTTGGGTCCCCTGGACAAGCAGCTTCTGTGGAATCCAGAGCAAACTTTCTATGTTAACCTTTAAACACGAACACAACGACCACAGCTCACCAGGGCACCAAGGAATCAGGCAAAGACGTGTCGGTGAAACATGAATTAGAATTTAATGAAAACGATACACTGACTAAGCGCTTTCGCCAAATACTGGCATCATCAGAGTCAGTGAAAATACACAACTACTCTTAATTTATACAAATTACTAAAGACAATTGAAACATTGACAAATCAACCAATAAACCACCAATTAACATCCACCTTAAATAAACATAAAATTTTACATAATACAAAATACAAAAGATCTTCAAATTGATGCAGCAGCAGTAAATGCATAAATACATGCAAATAAATTGTCACAATGACACCCAAAATATTTTGATATATATAAAAAACATCTATTTACAATATATTTACAAAAACAATATATATATCAGTAAAAAATATGTATGTGTATTAATAAAAAATATGTATGTGTATTAATAAAAAATATTCACTTTGTATAAATATCTATGTAATAAATGAAACATGAACTAAAAAAACCCAAGTATGTTATACCAAACCAGACTTTGATTTCAGCACTGGTTTAATAGAAATAAAATCATTAATGCCAGGAAATCTTGTAGCATTCAGTCGAAGCTGCCATTCCAACTCTTTGATCGCTACCTTGTTGCTAATATCACTCCCTTGGTCAGGAAGAACTCTATCAACCACAAAAAATAGAAATTTTTTGAATTCATTGCATTTGCAACTGTGTAAATACAAAGCATTATGTTCATCTTTATTCTTTAAACACCGCAAATGTTCACCTATTCTGTCACGCAGTCTACGTGTGGTCATACCCACGTAGAAAGCATCACAAGAACTACATGAAGCGATGTATATCAAATTTTTGGTATTACAGTTGCATAACCCTAAAAAATTTCTATTTTTTGATCTATGTGGGTTCATCTTAGGTAGGCAAACACACAAGAATGTGGCTGAAACTCTGTGTATTGAGGAAGATGCCATCAAGTCATTCTTGCCATTAAGGACATTCAGTTTAGATGCCTGAAGGGCATTTGACAGGGGAAGTGGGCCTTTTTTTTTTAAGGACTGGCAAGCTTTGGTTTCACAGCTCTCAACCAATGCAGGACAAATCTCAAAACAATCAGGGGTTCTTTTAAAATTTTAGAACAATTAACTTAAGATATTGACAGAATTGCAGAATGTGAATTAATATACATTTTCTGAAGTAGAAAAGTCCATTACTCTAATTATTGTTATTATTTATAAAGTATAATTCATCACCTTTTCTCCAAAAGTCAGCATTTTTAGGAGGGATTAAAAGGGGCAGGGCTAAAATTTGACTCAAAATCAGGGACAGTTGAGAGGTATGTTCGGTTTCACAGGGAACTTTATTCAGGTGTTAGTGAGCTTATTATCAGGGACTGAATACAGCAGTGAAGATTAATGCGGAGTTACTGGGAGACAGGAATGCCCATTTTCTTCTCCTCGTCCTGTCTCCCTCTATTTCAAACTGCTAGCAGTGTCTCTGAAGGACTTCCAGATAAGGGATTACAAGACTAAGGGAACAGGGACTAAGTTAGTACTTTATGCAGATGATCTTCTGATTAATATTGCTGAACAAGAGTGGACCTCCCCAGCCCTATTTAGTTTTTTGGAGTAATCTTGTTTCCTGTCAGGCTATACGGTGAAAGTGCAGCAAAAACTAGAGCTTTGGTGTTTTCCTTTCAGCCTTCCAAATGGCCATTACTTAGCTTCCTTTTTAAGCCAGCCACCAAAGTTAACCTATTTGGGAATCCAGATGATGAATTGTCTTGAGGAGACAGTGAGGTGTTCTTACAGGTAAGTTCCATATGTGTTGGGGATTCTTTAGCAGATGGTAGGACCTTCCACTGGATAAAAGGTGATGGCACTAGAGATATTCATACTTCCCAAGCCTCTATATCAAGTTTAGGCTTTCTTGTAAAAGCCAGCAGAGGGCTTCTTCAAAAGACTGAAGGGGCTGCCTTTGAATTTCTTTTGATATATGGGGCAAGTTTACACTGTGTAAAGGTGAAGGGTTTTTGGAACTGACAGATTTCTATAAATACTGGCAAGTGGCCCAAATTCAGATCTTCTGTCTCTAGCCCTTGAACAAACTGCAGCTTAAACATCTGGTATAAATGGAAAGTACAGTTGTGTACACTTACCATAAATGTAGATGTTCGAGTGTATTCACTGTTGCAGTCATTACACTTGGGTTATCCTGCTGGCAGGCTACCCTCAGTTAGCCTGAATTCCAAAGTCTAGGTCCGGCGTCGGTTGCTGTCGCCTCTTCCCTGACGTCAGTGCGCCAGGGGTATAAAAGATGCAGCCGACGCAATTTTCTTCAGTTTTTCTTGCCCCATATGTCAGGTGCCCCCCTAAAGGGTAGGCTAAAAATATGCCAATAAAACATGCATGCACCAAAATATATAACACAGTCATCTACAAGCAAATACACCACATAGGTTGTATAGATTACAGAAGTGCAGACAAGTTGCAGCAAAGATATGGGGGATGGTGGGTGGGTAACCTGGACTGCAACAGTGAACACACTCGAACATCTACATTTATGGTAAGTGTACACAACTGTACTATGTTCTTCGTGTTTCACTGTTGCAGTCATTACACTTGGGTTGAATCCCAAAGCTATGGATAGGAGGCAGGAGCTAAATAGCATTAGGAGCGGCTATGAGCCCTGCAGAACTGCAGTGGCAAAGCCTGCCCTGGATTTAGAGTAGAGTGGCAAATTATGGTGCTTTGTAAAGGTGTGCACTGAACTCCAGGTTGCAGCCTCTAAAATGTCTTTGGTTGGTACTCCCCTTAGGAAGGCTGTAGTGGCTGCTGCTCTGGCTGAATGTGGCCTAATGCCCTTAGGCACTGGCTTGCCATATTATGAATAGCAGAAATGAATGCAGTGGCCTATCCACTTTGAAATAGTCTGCTTTGAGATGGCCTTTCCTTGTGATCCTGCAGCATATGCCACTAGTAGTTGCTCTGTCTTTCTGAAAGCTTTGGTTCTGTTCAAGTAGAAGCGTAGCTGTCTGTGTATGTCCAAAGAATGCAGAATTCTCTCCCCTTTATACTGTGAGTTTGGATAAAAAGTAGGCAGATGAATAGTTTGGTTAAGGGCCACACAGGACACTACCTTAGGCATAAATGTCAGGTTTGTCCTCAGAGAAACCCTGTCTGGATAAAAAATGATAAAAGGTTCCACAGTCATGAGTGCCTGTAGCTCTGAGACTCGTCTTGCAGAGGTTATTGCTAGGAGCAGAGCTGTTTTCCAAGATAAAAACTTTATATTGGCTGTAGCGGCTGGCTCAAAAGGAGGCAGGGTGAGTTTTTCCAAAACATAATTGAGGTCCCATGCAGGTATTGGTGATCTCCTTGGAGGCCTTAAGTTATTGGCTCTTCTGAGGTACTGCCTTAACAAGGGATGAGAAAAGATTGGTGGCTCTGTATTGTAATGAGCCAAAATGGCAGAGGCATGAATTTTAATTGATGAAAAGGATAGGCCTTTGTCCAGCATCTCAGTTAAGTATTGCAAAATCTGAGGAATATTTGGTACAGCTGTGTCAATTCCTTGTGCCTGGTTCCAAGCACAGAATCTCTTCCATTTTCCATCTTAAGATTTTCTGGTATTAGGCCTTCTGGCCTCCAAAATGACATCCATTACAGCTTTAGTGAGATGTGCATTTTGTATCAGTACATTATCCGCCATGCTGCCAGACTTAAGGTCTTTAGTTGGCTGTGCAGGATCTGATTGTTTCGTCGGGATAGTAGATGAGGTATTTGAGGCAAGGTCCAAGCTGGGCATCGAGACAAGTTCCTTAGGATTGGATACCAGTGCTGGCGGGGCCAGTCTGGGACAATCAGTATCATCTTTGGCTTCTCTTGTCTGACCTTTAGGAGTACCTTGGGGAGGAGAGGCTGTGGAAAGGCATATACTGCTAAGCTTTTCCAGCTGAAAGATAGGGCGTCCACTTTCCATGCTTGTCTGTGATAAGTCCTTGTGCAGAATCTTTTTAGTTGGTAGTTGTGAGGAGAGGCAAATATATTTATATCCGGGCATCCCCATTTCCTTGTTATCACGCTGAAGACTTGTGGATCCAATTTCCATTCGTGGGGATCCATGAGGTTTCTGCTTAGTTCGTCTGCCAGAGTATTTATCTTTCCTGGCAGGAATTGTGCCTGCAGATGTACTTGGCAAGTCAATGCTGTGTCCCACAAAGTCATGGCTAGTCGGCAAAGGGGGTAAGAATGAGTGCCTCCCTGCTTGTTTATATACCACATGACCATGGTGTTTTCTGTCTTTATCAGTAGTTGTCCCGGATGAAGTAGGTCCTTGAAGGCTGTCAGGGCATTCTGAACAGCTAGCATCTCTTTTTGATTGATATGTAGATGCATTTGGTTTGCGGACCATGTGCCTTGAATACATCTTCCTGCCATGTGGGCCCCCCAGGCATAATCTGATGCATCCGTTGTTAATGTCTGCCTGGCTGGGGGTAAAGTGAATGGCTGTCCCTTGTTCTGGTGACAAGCCTTCATCCACCAACAAACTTCTGTTGCAGGCAGGGAATGAGGGTAATTATTGTTTCCAACAACTGCAACATACGAAGGTGAAATTAAACGAAAAACACACCAAAAGCTTCTTCCACTGGAAAAGGTTTAATGAGCGATCTGGTACCTCGGCAGTTCGCCTTCAAAGGATCACAGTTTAATTAGTTTCAGCATCACCTTAATACACCATTTATGCATTCAATTATTCAATTAATCAAGTGATGCAAAATCTTTTTAAAAAAAACAATTTAACTTAAAGTGATCTCAAAACAAAATGTGTATGTTCACATACTTTCAATAATTTTCAGATAGACATCATTTTAACAAATAAATCCAACAGTATTCCAAGAAACCAAGTAATATCAAAATATATCATAATAAATTCTGTTATAATACATGAATAAATACAAATCATTACATAAATGCTTTACAAATTCATAATTTATGAAAAATAAATATATGATATTGAGAAATATAAATTAATAAATTAATAAATAAATAAATTAATAATTATTGTTTCCAGGCTGTGGCAATGTTGAGTCCAAACACTTTTTAGGTACCACTGAAGTTTCCTCATATGCAGTCTCGCATATGGAATTAGTAGAATGCAGGATGCCATGAAGCCCAAAGCCTGCAGAATTTTTCTTGCAGATAACTGGGTCTTTGTTGCCAACAGGTTGAAATAGGTAGTCAGTTGCCTTTGTTTGTGCAGTGTGAGATAAGGCATCTGGGCAGTTGTATTTAAGCTTGCACCCAGGAATATTATCTCTTGAGAGGGTAGTAGTTTTGATTTCTTTTCGTTGACTGTGTACCCTAGGCCTGTTAGAAATCTCTTTACAAACGCCAGATGCTGTAGTAGAATGTCCTTGTTATCTGCTTGAATGAGGCAGTCGTCCAAGTAAGGATATATTTGTATTCCTCTGTCTGCAGAATGCAATTACTGGTGCCAGGCACTTTGTGAAGACCCTGGGTGCAGTAGATAAGCCAAAGGGCAGTGCAGAGAATTGGTAGTGCATTGAGCCAGCTTTGAATCTGAGGTATCTTCTGCATGTTTGTCTGATTGGGCCATGCAGGTATGCCTCTTTTAGGTCTAAAGTCACATGCCAAGCCTTCTTGCCCAGCATGGGCAGAAGTTGCTGTAGAGTCAACATTTTGAATTTTGGTATATCCAGAAATGTGTTTAGAATAGATAGGTCCAGTATTGGTCTCCAGGTCTTGTCCTTTCTTGGTACCAAGAACAGTCTTGAATAAAATCGTTGTCCCTGCACTTGCTCTGGTACTTGTTGAATGGCCTTCATGTCCATGAGGGATGAGACTTGCTTTTGTGCCTCTGCCCATTGATGTTTTGGCAGGGTATGGAAGTGAAACTTGTAACCTTGTGACACTATGTCTAGGACCCATTTGTCCTGGGTTATTATGTGCCAGTTTTGAGAAAAAAGTGCTAGTTTTCCCCCTAAAGGTGCTGCCAGAAGATACGTGCTTGGTGCAGGCAGGGGGAAGTCATTGGGACTGTTTCCTGTATGGCTGTGATTTGTCTTCTCCACTTATGGAGGTAGAAGCACCCCATTATTTAGACCTGTACGAACCTTGGGGCTGGGATCTGCCTCTTGGGCGTCCGCATCTGCCCCTTTGTGGTCTGTCTGACACTGGAAAGGACTAATTCTTTGTAGGCCAGTGTCTGCTAAATCTTGGAGGCTGAACCTGTAAGAAATCCTTTACCGTTTGCATAGATTTAGCTTTGTCCTCCATTTTCTTTAACACCTCTTCTGCTTTAACACCAAACAAAGTATCATGCTGTAATCGGGCATCTAATAATTTTGCTTTGACATGATGAGGCAGACTTTGTTCTTTTAACCAAGCATGCCTCCTGATGACAGAACCCATAACAGCGGCTCTGCACGAGGCCTCCAAAGAATCAAAACCAGATTGCAAAGTATGCTTTCCAACTTGTTCTGCTGCATGCAATAAATCCTGCATTTCTTTGTTTTCTGCACATTCAGAATTTGTCAACATTTTCTGTTTAAGCAGTGACATAATATATTGCTGATATTTCAGCATATGAAACTGACAATTTAAAGTCCTTATTGCCAAGGTGGCGGAAGTGTAAATCTTTTTTCCCCATCTGTCCAATGCCCTAGAATCCCTATCAGAGGGGGTAGAGTTTTTTGCAGTGGAAGCCTTGACCCCTTTGGGACCCTGAGAGAGAGTTTCTGGGTCAGCAGTAGGGTTTTTGAAAAGGAATTATGTGAGTCAGGAACCCTGTAGTACCTGTCCGGCTTAACAGGAGCTGGAGGTAGAGAGTCAGGGGTCAGACTGGACTCTGAAAACACATCATCAACAACGTCTAACACAGGTGGAATAGCTAGGGGCCTGTGTTGTGTTAATAAAAGGACGTCTCTGAGCCTTTTCTTAGATTCTGAAAAATCTTGGCTCTCCCAGTGGAAATGCTCCCTCATGGTATGCACGGTTTCCCCAAAAGAGTAATCCTCAGGAAGAGAGGCTGAAGGGATAGATTCTTCAGCATCAGAATCCCCATAGGGGGAAGAGAGTATTCCTGAGGAATCAAATGAAATGGAAACCTGAACTGAAGATTCATATTCTGTCTCTTGCCTAGGGATTTTATAAGGTGGGGGATGGGAACCCATGATCAAAGTAATTAAGTCTTCTGCCATTTTGAGCATCTGTTTTTTGGGCATGGAGGCCTGTCCATGAGGCTGTTGTACTTGTTTCTTTGTCTTTAAGGGTGCTTTAGTCTTTGCCTTTGAAGCTGAAGTCGTTTTAATGTATAACCGAGTTGGTCTGAAAACACCCTCAGAAGCCGATGCCTGCTCAGCTGCTCCGGACCCATCCGAGGGAATAGCCTCTGTAGGTCCAATTACCTTGAGCTTCCAGTGGCCTAGGCGACTCCATGTGGGAGTCGGTAGCGGCCTGCGGGTCTAAAGCAGCAGGCGTCAGGGGCTGAGAAGGTGCCTCACTGAGAACCGGTGAAACGATGACTGGCTTATTAGAAGCCTCGTCAGTTTTGGACCTCGGATGCCAGTCATTTCTTTTTCTTTGCGATTCTTGTGAATTCCGGTAGTCAGATGGCTATCCAACGACATCGTATAATTAAATCTTCTGCCGACATAGTGTAATGCAAAATCGTACCAACGCTTAATTGTGCGTTAGTTAA
This sequence comes from Protopterus annectens, assembly GCF_019279795.1. Taxonomy (NCBI): domain Eukaryota; kingdom Metazoa; phylum Chordata; order Ceratodontiformes; family Protopteridae; genus Protopterus; species Protopterus annectens. Next base: position 1,251,518,927 of record NC_056735.1, on the reverse strand, counting down.
ATCTAGCACAAAACCGGCAACTAGCAACGTCGTGGTCAGGGCCTAGGCAAAGAATACAGCAAGAATGAAAGTCCTTATGAGGTATTTGCTTCCCACAAGAAATACAATTATTAACTTTTTCTGAAATCAGTCTGGAGCAAGAAAAAAGTTTCCCCACTGGGGTACTTAGCTTTTAATGAAGACTTCGGATCTGAAATTCGAACACGAAAATCTCAGGAGTCGGCCGACCGGCACTTGCGAACTGCTTATGCTTCGGGCACCGCACGGCAAGAAAGACTGAAGAAAATGGCATTGGCTGCATCTTTTATACCCCTGGCACACTGACGTCAGGGAAGAGGCGACAGCAACCGACGCCGGACCTAGACTTTGGAATTCAGGCCGACTGCTAGCAGGATAACCTAATTGTAATGACTGCAATAGTGAAACATGAAGAACATCAGGAAACGTCAATTTGGCACTGATGGTAAGCTTTAAAACAATGCACACATGTAAGGAGAAGCTTCACACATTCTGTTCAATTGGAAATAAATCAGAAAGGGAAGGGGTCCAAAAAATAGCCAAAAGGTGTACCTTGATAGCATACGAAGATGCAAGTTGAGAAATTCACACACGTACTGGAGAACTAACGAAGTCCCCCGATGGGCTTGATCTTAGTTTCTGTTATGGCACCAACTAGACAATCTCTTCCATTTGGCTAAATATGATGATTTCTTAATGTAATCCTTCCTGGTCTCTTGTAATACACAATGCACAACCCCAGAAAAAAGTTGCCTAATGAAATCAAACACCCATCGTCCATACAGTCAAGATGAAGAATGAGGTTATTCTTGTAAGACAGACAAAGATCTTTCGTCCTATATGAGCAGCTCCACCCTGTGGGAATTTTTTTTTGGTAACTGTCCCAGCCATATAAATGAGAATGGAGAAGCAATGTGCCAGAGTCAAAAGGGAGACAACAAAAACCTCTGCCAAGTGATTCTTTATCTTTTAGTAGGACTTTAGGTATCGGAGGAAAAGGAGGCACAGTGGAATATTCCTTTTCAAAGTAAAATAATGCATCGGTTTTCCAGGCCTTTTTGTAAGGTATCCTGGCAGAAACTATTCTGTCTGTTGTGACAGGTGATAAACAGACCTACTTGGGGAGATCCCCACAGTTGGACAATCTCCTGAAAGACCTCTTGGTGGATCATCAATTTGACATCTGTCCTCCACCTGCTCAGCATGCCTGCTTCTGTGTTCTGCTCTGACAATGTATGTTGCCTGTGAGAACAGATTGTGCTGAACTGCCAGTTTCCAGTCAATCATGGTTAACCTACAAAGGAGGTAATATCTCCTTCCCCCTTATTAGTTTAAATACCACTTCACTGTGGTGATGTTTATTTTTTTATTTCTTATCACTAACAGTGGTCCAGGAATCCACAGCTGATTTATAACTTTGGTAGCTTTAGCAAAACTATGTTTATGCACCTAAAATAAGGTTCACAAATTCCCTAGACCTTGCATAATTGAAACACTGCTCCCATGCAAAGTCTGAGGCATCTGTGGTGACTGACTGAGAGGGTATGGGGAAGAAAGTAGGAGACCTGGATTTTTTAAGACTTGATTTGCCCAGCAAGTGAGCTCTGTTTTTGTTGAAAAAGGAAAGGACAGATGATGTGGAGTCCAAACTGATGTGAGAAACCACTGGATTGTTCTCATATGCAGTCTGGCAAATGCAATCATAAGGATGACCAAGGCCATGTAACTAGAATTCTGAGGAATTCCCTTGTGGAAGAGTTGTTTTGAAGAGCTATGTCTATAAAATGGTGATGGTGAAAAAATGCTCTCTGGAAGAAGGAAAGCTGCCATCACAGAGCTGTCTAAAAAGAAATCTACAAAGACTAACCTGTGGGTGGGGAATGTGCATTAATTTTTCAGATAACACGAAACCTAAGCTGCAGGACAGATTTATGGCAAAGTGAAAGGATGCCAGAGTGCACTGGGTAAAAGCAGCTGAAATGGGGCAATCATCCACATATGGGTAAATAATCTCTTGAAATCTGCAAAAGGCTGTTACTAGAGCCAAGCACATTTTGAAAACTCCTGAAATAGCACAGACCCTAATGGGTAAAATAAACCAGAGCAGCAATACTTGGAATTAGGCCTTGGGAGACAGAAGATGAGGAAAAGAAAGTGTCTGTAAAGTCAGCATTTTGAATTTTCATACTTTGAGAAAGGTACTCATCTTTGAAAGATCTAAAAATGGTCTCCATGTGACTTCTTTTCTGGACACCAGAAAAATTCTTGAATAGAAGTTTATGCCTTGTTAGGAAGATTACCCCCTGAAGCAACAAATTTGATAGGATTTGGTGGAACAAATGAATTTATTTCTTGGAGGCAAAGGTATCTCTGTCTGAAACCGAGTGGATGCCGCCTATAGTTTCTAACAATGTTAATTTACTTTCACTACTCAAGCACCTGAGGTTACCTTTTTCAACAGAAGAATGCAGTAGGAAACGTTGCCTGCAATTCACGAAGGAAGGCCGAGATCGGGAGGGGAATTAAGTCCACATACAGTCGCACATTTTTTTTTTTTTTTAAAGGAGGGTCATTAAGTCCATATCCATTTTTAAATCACCCTGTCAGTTTTAATTACATTTCTTAAACTAAATCAGGTTTTTGCCAAGAGGGTTTCAAAGACTTAGAAAGGCCCAGGATTAGATGTGCAATTCCTTTGAAAAATAGAAATAGGGGATAAGAAAAACTGATTTACCCTGTGCATCAACTTTACTCTTTCTTCTAATATTTTAAGTACTTCAGCTGAAAAATTACAATAATGTAGTCTTTGTCAAATAACGCCTTAAAAATTCACAACTTATGAGGAAAGATTTGCAGTCTAACCCAACCACTCCTGCGCATTATTGCACCTCTAGATACAGCTCTAGCCACAGCACCCATTGCAACACAGTAGATGTAATGGAGTGACTGGTGACTTGGGAAGCAGAATTGACCATGTCCAGCAAATTACATTTATTTTTTGAGTATGGAAGGCTAGAAATAAACTGTTGCATATTGGGAAAAATGGAAAACAAATATTTTTGCTAGGTTTCTTGCAATTAACTGCTCCAAAAGTCAAGACAGATTAAGCATACTCCTTTTCCAATAAAGCTGTCAAACACACAACTGTCCTTTTCCATTTAGGACACTGCTGGAAGAAAGGGTTTTTGCAATTCTGTCCCCATCATGGAAAGTAATAACAGAGTTAGCAAGGGGGTTTTGAAAAGAAATCTGAGAATTTGGCACTTGTTAAAGGCTTTCTGAGAAAAGGGGGTGGGAGGTTACGTGAGTCAAGGGGAAATATAAATTGCACTACAAGTAATTTCAAAGCTCCAAAAAGAAGAGGTATAGATAAAGGCTTTGGATAATGCATAATTTCTTTTCTGACATTAAAAAATCTCATTTTCCCATTTCAAGAAATCTTTCATTTTAGATATACTGGTCAGAAAGGGAGAGGTCTTCATTACCGAATCTGAAGAAAGGTGTTATCAGATTCAGACTTGCAGGGAATAGGGAAAGAACTGTGAAATGCAGTCAAATCCTTCTACATCTGACTCAGAGGGAATTTCTTCTTCTATGGAAGATTTCTTTCTGTTGGCCTGGGTAAAAGATGGAGTGGGCTAGACTGTTGAAAAGACTGTCAAAGTTAAACCACTCCTTCTGAGAACCCTTCTTTAAAGTAGGAGGGAAGAACAAGTTTTTGTCCCTCACCCGCCCCTTTTCCTAGAGGTCTTGAGACATACAGACTTGGAAGACTCTGAAGGACAGACCTCCACAAGTGACCCAACAACTTCCTCCTTCACCAGAACTGATGAATGTCCTCAGACAGAATAATGTGAGGCTCTCCCTTGCCTCCCTAGATTCAACCAGTTTCTTAAGTGCAGTGTTCCCAGGCCTAAGTGGCCTTCTACAGAGTTGGGCCAGAGGGACCAGGAGAATCAGACTGACAGTCCAAGGTCTGTAAAACTGTCTCAGAAGATTCTTTGGTCCCAGACCCCCAGAAAAGTGTACTTTTCAGTCTCTTCAAAAGCCTTTTTTTTTCATTTCTCTTCTGCTGGAGTGAAATCTGCTTAAGGGGTGTTGAGAAAGGAAGATTCCTCAATAGGAACACTTATCCACCCAAAAATGTGGCTAAAGCCAACTGTAGATACTCATGCTACTAAGTTGATGAAAATTCTCAAAAAGTCTACATATGGCAAGAAAGCTCTGATTTTTGGCATGCCCAAATGTCCCTCAAGCTTGCTTGCCTAGGGTAGATATATGATGCAAAAGGGAGGTGCTCAAAGCTTTGTAGACTTACCAGACATCAGATATCTCATATAGCTAAAGTCTGCTGCAACACTAATCTCATTACAAATGTCAGGCATCAGCTATTGGAGGAGAAGCATCAAGTAAACTCTATGATCTGCTCCTGGAAATAAGAACTCAGGATGAAGAAAAAATGTGATACAACTGATTCAGTAGACAGGTACACCTATAACTTAGGAGCAATTGTGTTTGCTCTCTATGACCCCAAGGCCGGCTACTCAAATGAGTAAGTTTAGAATTTTCAGATAGAACTACCTCCACAAGTATTTTATATCCCCAGAAGACTAGGAGTTCTGCATCTATGTATGCCATGGTCTGTTGGCATTGTTCAGATGAGGGGACTTGTTCTTGGATTCATATATATTGGTATCCAAGTTGTCTCAGTTTAAGACAAATCTCCAGACAGTACTTGATGCATTCTGATTGAGGATTGCTATACTTTCTCAGGAGGACTTATTAGGTGCCCCATTGGCAGGTACTTGGTTAGATGATGAAAGAGGTTTAATATCCTTAATTCTTTCAGTTGCTAAGAAAGTGATTACTAGACACTGGAGGATAATAGCCCCTCCAACAAAAGCCGAATTACAGAGTTTGTTGCGGCAGTTGACAAGGAGAGAGGATTAGTTAATGAACGTTCAAAGAATTTGGCTTAACACTAAATGAAGACCATGGCTTCAGCACTTTGGTGAGAACTTTTGATTTGAACCTGGGCTGTCTGCAAGGGAGCTGTTATTGACTAATTACGAGACAGCTGCTGAAGTTTCATTCTCCAAGCCGCTTTTGAGGGGTAACCACAGTAACAGAATGGCTGTTTGCCCGTACACTATCATTGTCTGAAGTGAAGTTGTAATTTTTCATCTTACAGTTTATTTTTTCATTTAACACTCCTTTTATTATTTTATAATACCTCATATATTCTTGAATTTTTAAGCATTTTTTCTTTGGCTTATTGCAATAATTAATGTGTTAGGCAGAAATGGTGATTAAGAAAGAAATATAGCAACAATTGTAAGGGCAGTACACCTAATGTATCAGATACACCTATTTGAACTCAAGTTCAAACTAAATGGGGCAGTAGGCTTTCCATGTTTATTGTACCAGCAGTCAACAGAGTAAGATAAGTGTCTAGAAAGGGTGTGTTGATACAAAAAAAAAAAAAGACATCTATGCAGAGACATTTAGTTCTTTCTATAAAAAATATGAGCTCAATGTGGATATCCATGTAATGAAGATATTCACCATGGTAAGAATATTCAGGTTAAAAAGGCATGAGGTTTAGTTTTCATTCCCTGACAACTACTGGCATGAAAGATGGATATGTTTTGAGCACTATCCTTACTATGCCACAAATCAGCAATGGATGCTTGAAAGATAGGGTATGCAACTGCAAAACTTTCTTGGCATAACTGATGGACACTAGAAAAAAAAGAGTCTTTCAGGTATGCAAAATCAGCTGGTTAAAAAGTTAGAACACTGCCAGCTGATCTTGTACAAATGTCCAAGGAGGGATAAGATTTTAAAAATGCTGCATAATGTGAAACCTACCAGGTAAAAAACTATTTACAGACCTTAAAGACAAGGGAAGTACAGTCTAATCCAGAATAAAAGCTGGAACAAGCAATCAAATAAACTTTAAGAATGTCTGAGACCAGAGTCAAAAACGCCAAGACAAGTAAGACAGGACCAAAGGGATTTATCCTTTTTTACTAGATGCCCAAACAGAAAAAAAAATGGATCATTTGTATCATTAAGTAAAAGGTCTCACAGGAGGCAATGATGGAAATGATCCTCTCTGAAAAAGCATGACTTACCAAGAAATTAAATCGGAGAATCTTTCCTGGGCATGAAGTCTGTCAAAGATAAAAGAATTTGTAGAGGACAGGAGAGAAAACGAATAGTATACACTCTGGGGTGATTTACCTGCCCATTATATTCTTAGTTTAAGCCTTCACGTGGTAGGAACATTGACAACTGAGTACCTCCAGAGTCAGGCAGCTAGGCAAGGTCTCAAGACTGCAGCTATCCATGGCCTTCTGGCAACCCCCAAAAGTTCCTGAATTTTGCATCTATGATCTCTACTCCTGATCAAGGTAAGTGTCTTTCCAGCATTCTCCTGCTACTGCTGGTGATGTTGTGCCACACAAACTGCACATGGCATTACCATTTTGGCATTTTAAAAGAATTTGATGCAAGGGTATAAGTATGCACCTACAAAAATGAGGACATCTGTCCCTCTTCTACTCATCTTCAAGGTGTTGTTGGACTTCTCCATTTTGCCAAGAAGGTATAAAGGAGAATCAAGAGATGCTGCCTCAGTGTGTTCATACAAACCAGTAATCAGGAGTCAGCTTGGAGAGCTAGTTCAAGGCAGTGCCTGATCCTGCTGCTCTATTCGTCCATTCTGCCATGTCACACAAAACATGGATCACAAGGCTCCACATATTTCAGGAGACAGTGTGGCCTAGGTATTTATATTTTCTTTCAGTGGCCTATACACTATCCCCTCCAACACAAAGGAATGTCATTAGCCAGTTCACTTTGAAAATAAGTTGTATATGTAAGGTAGTTCAGAGCCCACAATGACATGCTGGCAGATGTGAACATATGCTTCCCAAATCTGTCCATCAGTTTGGATTTCCTGCATGGTAGCTGTGCTCTGTGGAATTGCAGTATTACATAGAGTAGCCACACACACCACAAAATCTGGCTTGGCGAGTCTGACAAAACTGAAAACACACTAAGGGCCAGGAAACACAGTTGGGGAGTGTGGCCAACATGACTGATGAATAACATCTTGGAGAAACTCTGCAGCACAGGTTAACGTTTGACAGGAAATTCTCTTTAAATCCATTCAAACTGATGAATATATTCAAACTTACTTATTATTTTATTATTTAATTAACATTTGTTAACCAGGATAGTCTGACTGGACAGCTAGTGTCCATTTTCAGAGGAGCCCTGGGGAGAAAAGCTTCATACAATTACAAACTAAAAGATCAATACAGTACAAATAAAGAATAATGAATGAAACAGGATACAAAGTGAAAGGTAGTAACAGTTAGGGAATGTGCTATAGAAAAGTTTAAGCAGTTAATAGTACACAGTCAAAATACTAAGTATGTGAGCATAGCACATTCCTAGAATGAGCATAAAAAAAAACATTGTCTACAATTATAAACAATGAACATTGCTACAGTGCAGTATTGGAAGGTATTTACCTAGTAAAAACAGTATCTACAATATATACAGAGAAGCACTGGCAGAGCTCATTACATATATGGTCCAGAAACATAAGGGAATAAAAACTCCTGTACGTGGATGAGGCTTCATGGAGGTCCACTGCAGTTGCATAAAAAGTTGATGTAGAGATAGGACTTAATCAGGCTTTTGAAAGTGAAGTACAGTTTTGTAATCTGAGATCAGGATGTAGGGTGTTCCATGTTTTAGCAATTTCATGAGTGAAGACAGATTCCCCATGTGATGGTTTCAATCAAGGCTTTATTACTGGACCATAATTGTCTATTAGAATTGTAGAAGTTTAGAAGGCTGATCAGAGCAGGGGTTTTCCTCAGGACAGTATAGTAGGCTGAGTTGGTGGTACCTTAATAGGTTGGGAAATTCTAGCCAGTGTAATGAATGTAGGGACTGGCAGTGGTGGGAGCATGATTTGGCATTGGTGGCAAACCTAGCGATTTAGTTGTAGCAAGTGGAAAGGACATTAGTCCGTTTTAATTTAGGTTTGTTAGTATTGGGGATGAGTAAAGTAGCGTAAATAGGAGATGGGTTCTGGGTATAGCAATTTGAAATTCGCAGGTTAGGTACCTTTTGCAGAGACAGAGGGAGCCTAACTTTTTGTGGACTTTGGAAATGGTTATGGATACATTTTTTTTTAATTTGAGTTGCTGGTCAATAGCAAGTCCTAGTAATTTAGCTTCTGAGACAGGGGTGATGTGGGTCTTGTTGGCGAAGAATACGGAGAAGGTGAGGTCATTAGTCTTTGTTGGGTGCAACAGCATAAGTTGTGCTTTTCTTAGTGTTTATTATCAGTTGTAAGCTATCTAGCCAATTCTCTATCTCTGTGAAGGATTCTTGGGCTTTCTGTTGGAGAAGCTGGATACTGGATGCAGAGCAGATCAGGGTTGTGTCGTCAGCGTATTGCACTATATATGTTGGAGAAGCTGGATACTGGATGCAGAGCAGACCAGGGTTGTGTCGTAGGCGTATTGCACTATATCAGCTTTTGTGGTTGCTAGGTGAAGTTGGTTTGTAAAGATGTTAAAAAGAAGGGGGCCGAGAATTGAACCTTGTGGTTCGCCTAGTGTGACAGGGAGTGGGGAAGATAGGGAGTTAAGCCATTTGACGGACTGATGGAGGTTGTCTAAGTAACTTTTGAAGCAGAGCAAGGTGGGGTTGTTAACACTGAGTTCAGAGAGGCAGGTTAAGAGTTTATTGTGTGAAACTGTATCTAAAGCTTTGGATAAGTCTAGGACGGTAGCAGAGGCTACTTTGCCTTGGTTCCTGTAGGAGTTTATAGTGTTAGTAAAGTTAAGTAGGGCAGTGGTGGTGCTATGGGAAGGGCAAAAGCCATGTTGAGTTATGGATAGTAGGTTGTTGGGGAGGAGGTGGGTGAGGAGCTGGTGATGAATGCATCTTTCTAGAATCTTTGATAGGGGTGACAGGATCACAATTGGCTGGTAGCTACAAAGGTCTGTAGAGGGGCCACCTTTGTGGTGGGGGGATGATGAATGAGGTTTTCCACAAGGATGGAACGGTGTGTTCAGTAGTGGATCTATTAATTAGTAATGAATGGGGTAGGCTATAGCTGTAGATGCAAGTTGGATGCATTAGGCAGGAAGGGTGGTTGGTTTGAGTTTAGCTAAGAATTTCTGGATAGCAGATGGTGGTACTAGCTTGAGTGAGAAGGGGGTAGTGTTTTTTTTTTTTTTTTTTTTTTTTTGGCCTTAGGGGATTGTAGGAAGTTGGTAGGAGTTGTATTGTTTATGAGTTTAAGTACAGAGGAGGTGAAATAGTTGTTAAAACTGGAGGTTATGTCTCAGTTTGTACATGCTATATTGGGGGGGGGGGTGTTATTCACTGCTGCCCAGAATTTTCGTGGGTTGGTGCTATGTTTCGCTTGTAGGGAGATGTAGTCACTTTGCTTGTCAATCTTAACTTGTTTTTTTTTTTGCCTTATTGCCTTATTTTGAAGTTCAAGAAAGGCTCGCCTAGTTTGGGGGGGGGGGGTTGTATTGGCCCCAAGTTTTCCAGGCTTTGTTTCTATTTTTAAGCAAGGCCCTTGTGGTTTTCTGGAGCCAGGGGGCAGGGTTACTACGTACCCTAATTGTTCTATCTGGTGCTAGGTGGTTGAGGATGTTTCGAAGTATTCAACTGCCTTGTCTAGTGGAAGGATTTTAATGGGAGACCAGTTACAGGATTTTAAGGCTCTCAAGAAGTGATCTGTTCCCATAAAAATTTCCCCACAGGTTTGTAGGAGTGAAGCGGAGTTATTACTTTTAAGTTTGTGTCTACGAATAATGTGGGGTTGTGGTCACAGAGAGTTGGGCAGTGTGTCGTACTGATGGGCAGTAGTGGTCAGATTTATGAGGATTCATTCCAATATGGATTCTCTTTTTGTGGACTTCTCAATACTAGTATAATAGTAATACTTAATATGGTAGGTGGGTGTTGGGGAGTGGCTAGAGTTCCAGTAGATGTTAACATTGCCTAACACTATAGTTTCTTGGGGAAGGGAGTAGGAAGCCCAGTGAAGTACAGATTCTAGGGTGGTCAGGTTGTCGCCTGGGGGTATATAAATTCTGAGCAAGTAAAGATGTTTTGTGTTGGTTTAAGGAACGTTTTGCAAAGTACAGCTGTGTACACTTACCATAAATGTTGATGTTTGAGTGTATTCACTGTTCCAGTCATCACATTTGGGTTATCCCTGCCAGGGTAGCCCTCGGCCGGCCCGAATACCAGAGGCTTAGTATTTCTTCGTTGGTTGCCATCGCTTCAGGACTGACATCAGGTCGTCAGTAGTATAAAGTAAGGCAGCTGACATCATTACATCAGTTTTTTTAAACAATTCTTGGAGTATATTAACACTACTACATTCTTAAAATTTACCTTTAAGTATTCTGACAAAGAGACTGACTTCTTAGATGTGAAAGTTAAAGGAGACACCCATGAACTAATTTCTACTTCATTGTATATGAAGCCTATCAGAAAAATAATGTTTTACATAACAGTAGTATGCATCCTGGTTTTACAAAAGCAAATGTTTTGAAAGGACAGATAGTTTGTTGTATGCGGCTACACAATGATGATGCAACTTTATGTGAAGCACTGACTCTTCTTAAGCATGAATTTAGTGAAAGGGGATACAAAATGAAAGATATTGAGAGGCAGATTGATTTAGCATGGAAAGAAAGGGAAGGGAAATGCCAACCTTATTATAATGCTAGAAGAAAACATGCAAATGTTTTACCCGTGGAAAATGTGAATACTATAATAACTTCAGGCACAGCAAGAAATGTAGAGAATAATATGCTGCGAGTACCACTGACGTTTGCGAGTAACATTAATATAGTTTGTGACATAGTCAGAAACAACTGGGATATCCTATCGAGTGTGAAAGAACTTGATGGAATAATAGGAGAAACACCATCCTTCTCCTTTAAAAATAATAAGTCCCTTAAAAGACAATTATGCTACATAAAACAGATGAGCCAAAGTATGAAAAGTCTAATAGGATAGGCACGTTTGCCTGCAGGAGATGCACAGCATGCCCATTCATTTTTGGTGGGGGACTGTATAAACACCCTATCAGAGGTTTCTCCATTGATACACACTTCTATGCTGTCACACTGCAAATATAGTATACTTTAGTTTCTGCACGAAATGTCCTGCCTATTATATAGGTAAAACAAATTGATTATTGAAGGACAGAACTTTAGAACACATGAGAGATATAAGAAAACAAAAAGAAAGCAATGCATGTGATGCAAGAAGGGAAAGCACACACTTTTAAGTTCCTGGTTCTCCATACTGTCCATAGAAATAAAACAGGTGGAAATATTACTAACAATATTGAAGCTTTGGAACAAGAATGGATTATTAAGGTCCAAGCAGACAGACCACCTGGCCTAAACTCCAAGGTTTCTTTAAAACCATTTCTTAGAACCAGAGCCTTGAAGCACTGATGCTATAGTTTAGTATTTTTTATGCTTTTTTATATAGCTTTTAATATTGTAACTAGAAAATTTTAGAAATGTACCCCACATTCTATACAGCCTCTATGTGTTTTTTATATTTATATATATATATATATATATATATATATATATATATATATATATATATATATATTTATATATATATATATATATTTATACCTTAAGTATTATTTGGTGTATTGATTTCAACATGGAATTGATTGGTTGACGCCGTGATCCATCACTATTTAAATGAAGTTTTAACTGCTATAATTTGTCTGATGAAGCAGAGAAGACTCTGCGAAAGCGTTCACATTTTTTTCTAAATAGTTACGTGGAAAGAGAAGAAAAAAGGGGGATGGAGGGAGGGAAACTAGGACAACAACAGTGACTACACGAACATCTACATTTATGGTAAGCGTACACAAATGTACTATGTTCTTTGTGTTTCACTGTTGCAGTCATCACATTTGGGTTGACTGCTAAAGCTGAGGAAATGGGTGGAGGCAGTCAAGGAAACTAGGGGTGGCTAGGATGCCCTGCAAGACTACAGAGGCAAACCCTGCCCTGGATTTGGAGAAGAGAGGTAGGTTGTAATGTTTGGTAAAAGTGTGAACAAATGGACAGGTGGCAGCCTCCAGGATGTCCCTGGTGGGGACTCCTCTGAGGAAAGCTGCAGAGGTGGAGGCTGCTCTGGTGGAGAGTCCTTACCCCCTTGGGGGGAGGTTTTCAGTGTTGTTTGTAGCAGAAATGGATGCAGTGTGCTATCCATTTGGAAATGGTTTGTTTGGAAATGGCTTTGCCTTCTGTCACTGTAGCAAAGCTAACCAGCAATTGATCAGACTTTCTGAAGGATTTAGTCCTGTCTAGATAAAATCTGAGCTGTCTGTGCACATCTAGAGAGTGCAGGATCCTTTCCCCCTTGTTCTGAGAATTAGGAAAAAAAGGTGGGCAAATGAATGTATTGGTTGAGAGCCACACTGGACACCACCTTGGGCATGAAGGATGATTTAGTCCTGAGGGATACCCTGTCAGCATGGAAGATGATGAAGTGTTCCACAACCATGAGTGCTTACAGCTCAGAGACTCTTCTGGCTGAAGTGATGGCCAGAAGGAAGGTTTCTTCCAGGAGAAAAATTTTAGCTCTGCAGAAGAAGCTGGTTCGAAGGGGGGAAGGGTGACATTTCCAACACACAAAGTTTAGGTCCCAAGCTGGGGTTAGTGCTCTTCTGGATAGCCTCATGTTGCAAGCCCCTCTTAGGAACCGTTTGATCAAGGGGTGTGGGAAAAGGGGCTGCTCAGTGTGAAAATGAGCAGAGATAGCAGAGGCATGAATTTTAATAGAGGAAAAAGACAGGCCACCGTGTAGTAGGTCAGCAAAGTAATTCAGGATGAGAGGGAGGGAGGTCTGTGCCGTATTGGCTCCCTTAGGCTGAATCCAGGTGCAGAACATTTTCCATTTGTCAGCATAAGACTTTCTAGTGATAGGTTGTCTGGCCTCACATATAACATCTAGAACCGGTTTACTGAGTTTGGCAGATTGATCGGGGGTTAAGGAATACACCAAGGTGCCAAACTGAGTGTCTGCAATTGGGGATGCACGAATTCCCCTTCCCTCTGGGTCAGGAGGTTCGGAATCTGAGGAAGATGCCATGTTGGCAGTGGGGTCAGGCTGCACAGCAAGGGGTACCAGTGCTGGCAAGGCCAATCGGAGCTATAAGAATTGTCCTTGGTTTTTCCTCCTTTATTTTGAGCAGTACCCTGTGGATGAGAGGTAGTGGAGGAAAAGCATAGACTGATAGATTGACCCAGGGGAAGGACAGGGCATCAACTTTCCAAGCCATGCAGTGATGCTCCCTGGTGCAGAATTTGCTGAGCTGATAGTTGGTGTGGGAGGTAAAGAGATCGACTTTTGGGGTGCCCCATTTCTGAGTTATTAGGGTGAAGGTTCTTCTGTTGAGCTGCCACTTGTGAGAGTCCAGAAGATTTCTGCTTAACTGGTCTGCCAGAGTGTTCAGAAAACCTGGCAGGAATTGTGCTAACAGGTGGAGCTGCATGGAAGAGGCTGTGTGCCAAAGAGTCATGGCCAGTCTGCATAGAGGATAGGAGTGAGTCCCTTCCTGCTTGCTGATATACCACACTATAGTGGTGTTGTCTGTTTTGATCAGGAGAGCCCCTGGGGAGAGAAGGGGCTTGAAAGCTATCAAGGCATGCTGGACAGCCATAATCTCTTTTTGGTTCATGTGCAGAGGGATTTGCTGTGGGCTGCATTGACCCTGTATGCACCTGCCGTCCAGGTGTGCACCCCAGGCATTGTCTGATACGTCTGTGGTGAGGGTCTGGGTGACAGGGGGTGGTGAGAAAGGTAGTCCCTTGTTGTGGGAGCATGCTGTTGCCCACTAAAGAAAATCTTTTCTGGGGCAAGGAATTATAGGTATAAGAGTCTCCAGGTCCTGAAAGTGTTGACACCAAAGGCTTTTTAGGTACCACTGAAGTTTCCTCATATGGAATCTGGCATATGAAATCAGTAGTATGCAAGATGCCATAAACCCCTGAGCTTGCAGGATATCTTCCTTGCAGATAGCTGGGGTCTGGTGGGCTAGTTGAGAGAAGTAAGCTGTCACGAAATTTTGGTTTTCTGGTGTAAGGAATGCCATCTGGGATGCTGTGTCCATGCTTGCTCCCAGGAATATAATCCTTTGGGTGGGCACCTGTTTGGATTTTTTTTCGTTGATTGTGTACCCTAGGGAGGTTAGGAGGGACTTTACAAAGGTCAGGTACTTGAGCAGCTTTTACTGGCTGTCTGCCTGAATTAAGCAGCCGTCTAAGTATGGGAAATCTGGATATTCCTTTGTCTGCAAAAGGCAATGGCCGGAGCCAGACATTTTGTGAAAACTCTGGGAGCAGTAGATAAGCCAAAGGGAAGTGCAGAGAACTGAAAGTGCTGAGATTCTGCCCTGAAAAAGAGATATTTCCGGCATGATTCCCTGATAGGAATATGGAGGTAGGCCTCTTTTACATCTAGTGTGGCTAGCCAAGTGTCCTTGGAGAGCATGGGTAGCAGCTGCTAGAGGGTGAGCATTTTGAATTATGGGATCACCAGGAAGGTGTTTATAATGGATAGATCGAGGATGGGGCACCAGGTGCCCTCTTTTCTGGGTACCAGAGAAAAGACTGGCATAGAAACCTTGGCCTCTCTTTTCTGCAGGAATGTGCTCTACAGCCCTCATAGACAGCAGGGAAAGGACTTGCTTTTAGGCCTCTGCCCACTGGTTTGGAGGTATATCTGGGAATTATTTTGGGATAGGAAGGATGTGGAAAGAAACTTTGTATCCCTGGGTCACTATGCTGAGAACCCAGCGGTCATTGGTAATGGTGGCTCAAGTGCTTGTGTGAAAGGAGAGTTTTCCTCCTAGGGCTAAGTGAAGGCAGGTAGAGGGGGGTTGAGTCATTGTGAGTTCTTACCATAAGGGGGTGGCTTAGAACTCCCTGGAAGTGAAGTGGAGGTAGTCCACTGCTTAGATCTCTGCATTCCCTGCGGCTGCTGTCTGGGGGGGTCTGGTTCCCTGGGGTCTGGGCTGGACTGGCTTAGTGGGAGCAGGAAAGGACCAGTGCTTGGTGGGACAATGCCTGCTGAACCTGGGTGGCTGGACCTGTAAGAAATCCTTAACTGTCTGCATTGATTTTGCTTTTTCTTCCATCTTTTTTAAGACCTCTTCTGCCTTAGTGCCAAATAAGTTGTCTTTGTGCAAGGGGGCATCCAACAATTTAGATTTGACATGGTCTGTCAAGGGCTGTTCCTTAAGCCATTCATGCCTTCTAATGACAGATCTGGTGACTGCTGCCCTGCAAGAAGCTTCTAGGGTGTCAAAACCACAGTGCAAGGTGTGTTTAGTTACTTGACGTGCAGAATGCATTAACTCTTGTAACGCTTTAGATTCTGCACAGGCAGGAAAGGAAGACATTTTTTGTTTGAGCAGTTCCAGGGTATGTTTCTAAAATTTTAGCATATAGAATTGACATTTTAGTGCCCTGACAGCAAGAGTAGCTGAGGTGTATACTTTTTTACCTCATCTGTCTAGTGCTCGGGAATCCCTATCTGAGGGGGTGGGATTCTTAGCAGAGGTTACTTTAATCCCTTTAGGCCCTTGAGAAATTACCTCAGGGTCAGTAGTAGGCTTTTTAAAAAGAAACTTGTGTGAGTCAGGGACTCTATAGTACCTGTCTAGTTTTCTGGGTGCAGGAGGGAGGGTGTCAGGAGTTAAGCTAGATTCCAGGAAAACATCCTCCACAACATCCAGGACTGGGGGGATGGCCAAGGGTCTGTGCTGTGGAAGATCTAAGAATTCCCTGAGTCTCTTTTTAGACTGAAGGGAGTCCTGACTCTCCCATTGGAAATGCTCCCTTAAGGTATAAAGGGTTTGCCCAGAGGAAAAATCCTCTGGGGGAGAGGTGGAAGGGATGGAATCCTCTGCATCAGAATTCTTATAAGTAGAGAGGGTTGCATGTCTTCATATTCAGATGCATCGGAGTCATCTGACTCTTGTTCAGACAAAACTACAGGGGACAGATCTCTTTTCCTTTTGGAGGGGGTAGCTTGGCTTCCCCTGATCATCATGATAAGGTCTTCCACCATTTTAAGCATTTGAGACTGAGGCAAGAAAGCAGGTGCCTAAGATTGGGTCTGTTTCTTGGGTATAGTTCGTACCCGGGGCTTAAGAAACTTGGTAGTTTTCAAAAGAACGGTAGTCACGAAAGAAGATGTTGGTTTGTGTCGAGAATCGGTAGTGCAAAGGACTTCTTCGGAAGCCAGTGCCTGCACAGTGGCTCCGACCCATACCAGGTAGAGACAACCGCAGGATCCTTAAGTCGAAGAAGAGTTTTGCTGAATACCAGACTCCGAAAGGGTCTCAGTAGTGGCCTGTGAATCCATAGAAGCGGGCATCAGGGGCTGCGAAAGCACCTCACTGAGGACTGGAAAACTGACGGCTAGCTTAAAGGAAGCATCATCGGTAGGTTTGGACCTGTGTGGTCTGTCTCTGTCTTTATGTTTTTTTTGGAAGATCTGCTGTCGGATGGCTTACTGAAGCCATATCGAAGTTGGACTGTAAGCGAACATATCTAGCTACAATAAGGGCCCAATGGATAGTTCTGGCATTGAAGAAAGCACAGAAGCGACAGTTGGGGACGTCATGGTCTCAGCCTACACAAGTGACGCAGTAAGAATGAAAGTCTCGGTGTGGTATTTGCTTTCCACAGGCGAGACAATTATTAACTTTTTCCGACATTATTTAGTGTAAGAAAAAAGGATCCCCAATGGGGTACTTAGCTTTAGAAGACTTCAGCTTCAAATCGGTAGACAAAACTCAGGTAGCGGCCAACCGGCACTCATGCGAACTGCTTCTGTTTTGGGCTCCACGGCAAGAAAGAGTGATGTAATAGCATTGGCTGCCTTACTTTATATTACTGACAACCTGCTGTCAGTCCTGAAGTGACAGCAACAGACGCAGAAATACTAAGCCTCTGGTATTTGGTCCGGTCAAGGGCTACCCCTGGCAGAGATAACCCAAATGTATGATGACTGCAACAGTGAAACATGAAAAACATCTATTGTTTCTGCATTTTTGAAGTCTGGGGTTTCTTTTTGTAGGAGTTGAAGTTTTAAGTTAGTTTTATGAAGCAGGGCTACGCCACCACCTCTTTTGTGTACCCGGTCAACCCTTTGTTATATCTGGGTGGGGTTATGGAGTTGTCCTTGATATGTGGTTTAAGCCATGTCACTGTGATGAGTATTATGTCGGGGTTATATAGAAAGACTGTGGAATGCAGTTCTTCTATTTTTTTTCATAATACTGCAAATAATCAAGTTTAGTATTACTAGGTCGGTGGGTTTGCATTTATATGGAAGGTGGGAATTGTATGTATTATTTGAGGGTGTTGCTGGGCTGGGGTTGGGGTGAATATCTCCTCCTAGTAGTAACTGGGTTGTTATGGTGGCAATAGCTTTGAGGTATTGCATTATTAGGGAGTGGAATATGAGACTTGGTTGTTTTTTGGATGCTGAGACATAATAAACAGGTGAGGTGAATTGGATGAGGATTTGGCTGTAGACTGCTTGGGATATGAATATATGCCTGAACGGGCAGGTAGTGCTGAGGGGTAGGGTGGGAGATTTAAAATTATTGTAATGTGCGAGTGTAAAATAATAACAGGTACTGATGAACGCTATGGACAGACACATGAGCAGGGAAACTAGTAGCACAGGAGTATTGTGAAGTTGGGAGTATGAGACATAATGGCAAAAATGTTATTCTGAGGAAGGAGGATAATGTTCTTGAGGAGGGTGTGGGTTGAATGGAAGAGGTACACTCTGGTAGAGTATGTTATGGTTGGAGTATTTTGACTGGATAGTGGGTATGGTTCAGAGGGTCAGCTGATATGGGGCAGGGATAAATGTAGAGGCAGTTGGAGCGGGTGGGAAATGGGGGCAGGTTAGGGGAACGGAGCTGGGCTGAAACCACCAGGACCAGAGAAGTGGTGCCAAAAACAGTCACATAGTTATAGTCGGCCCAGTAAGTAATCTATACTGTAACTGCACAAAGGTTCAAGATATATTGGCTACAGAATTGTACATTTGTTTTACAATGTTCAGAGGGTGAAGGGCTAACAGCACGGCTTACCCAGTGTCTGAGGACACCCGGCACTGTAAAGTTTATTTTATCTCACAACTTGGGAACTCGCCAGGGAAAACAATGAGGCATAGACAGCAGACAGAAAGAACGGAGCAGCTTACACTGTTTAACCAGTATCAGCAGAAGCAATGAAATACCTGGATGTCTGCTCTCACCTAGTGGATTAATAATTAATTTCAAAAAGGCACTGAGAGTTGAATAGCTTGAATTTGGTTAGTATACTTTAAGCCAACAGGTTATCTTGCGAGTGTGCAGTCCTGTAACTATTTTTACAGCAGTCCATTAGGTCTTTAACAGATTAATCTGTACTGCAGTTAGTAGAGCAGTAAGTAAGTAAGCACCTAAGTTATATGCCCCCTATGTTGAAGAGCTCACTTTGGCTGATGGTCTTTTTCCTGGAGGTAGAAACCCATCAGGAGAATATCACTTGATTGGTCTTTTCATGGGTGGGGGAGACAGCCTAAGGTTTAGTGACTGGCTGTAAAAAAGTAAGGGGGTAAACTGTAATAGTAATCACAGTAAAGGGTTTAAAAGAGCACAAAGGCTATACTAGCCTGGATAAACATCTGTATTAAAAGAGTGAGACAGCAATGAGTATGGGAGCTAAGCTACTGTAGAGCAATATCAGAATGCCGTAGGTAGCTAGTTAACAATAATTGTGCTAGTATCATTCAGTTAACTGCTACCTAGTTCATTTTGTGAATGGACTTCCTGAATTTTTTAATACAGTTAATTTCTACAACAATTTCTTAAGTGCAACTAACTGGAGTCAGGCGTTTGAAAAAAGAAAATGTGATGCAGGAAAGCTCTACACTACAATTTTACATTGAAAAAAGTTTCTAGAAATTGGTAATATCAATAAAGACCTTACCTTACCTGAGCAGGTTAAAATCAAAATAAATTTAATTCCAAAAAATTTTATGAAACAAACTGAATTATTAAAGCACTTGGATTCAAAGCATGAAAGTCAATTAAATACATCCCCAACCGACACGGAAGGCATAATTAGAGAGGAAAGGAGCCAGTCAAAATTAAAACAAAATAAATGGTAAATTAATATGGACAATCTTGAGAATAGATAAATATAAGGGCGGCCACGGTGGTGCAGCGGTTAGCATTGGTGCCTTACAGCAAGAGGTTCTCCGGTTCGATCCTCGGCTGGGGTGCCTTCTGTGCGGAGTCTGCATGTCCTCCCTGTGGTCATGTGGGTTTCCTCCGAGTGCTCCGGTTTCCTCCCACATCCCAAAGACATGCTGTAGGTGGATTGGACACTCTAAATTGGCCCTAGGCGTGAGTGCGTGTGTGTGCCTTCTGTGGAAGGTTGGGTGCCAGGCTGGCAACTCGACACCATAAAACTCCACTGCCAATCATGAGTGGGTAGGTAATCCGCTGTGGCGAATCCTAACCAGGAAAAGACAAAAGAAGAAAAAATGAATTAAAACAAAACAAAATGGCAAATTAAGATGAAAGACCTTGAGAATACAGAAATCATAAGGATTTCTGGTGTCAGAGATGCTGGAAAGGAATGATATGGTGACTTTTTTAACTTTGTGGACAACTCAGGTGTTAAAAACAGCAAAGGTAACTGCTGCATAGCATTGAAAGAGCCCACAAGTCAGTTTGTACACAAACTGCAACTAAATCCAGTTCTAGCTCCAGATCCATAGTAGTTAAATTTCTATCTAGTTAGAGAACTTGTACTTAATGCCTGGACAAACTCTTCTGTTATAAGGTAATGCATTCTAATAATGACTATGTTACTTGAATTCTTGATAAAAGGAAATCCATATGATCTCTTTAAACCTTTTTGAAAAGAATAACAGCAAAGTATAGTGCTCATTTCCTGACATGATTATAACTCCCTTGCCCTCAAGAACAAAACTGTTTTGTTACACTTGGGACAGTGAATCCCTTCATACAAAGTAACAAATTAGTATCTGCATCTAGAATATCAAACTGGTCTTGTTCTTCACTAAAAGGAAAATGGTGAAGAATGACTTAAAAAAATCCAAGTATTCCTCTAGCAACTTCTTACTGAAAGAGGAGACAAGAGGAAGTTACACAAATGGAGATGACAGTTTTGACAGATTATAAATTTCAAAGAGAAGGAAATATTTTACTTGCTTTAAGTTTTCATTCATTTTAATTTACAAATACAAAAATAGTCACTCTAATCTTTACAATCTAAATTAAAAATGAAGGTAAGCTACGCTTGATATATTTCTCAAACATATTTCTCAGTCTTTTATTTTATTAATCTCATAGCAAGATACTTTCAGTTTCAGGTGTATTACATATAGGTCAGTATTTAATATCAAATAAATGCATGTGATTAGCTTGTTAAAGCTTAACTATAAATAACTGGACGTATTTAAATATTTGAAATAACTTGACTGCTGTTTACACATTCCTGATGCCAGTCACTAAAGTATGAAGTTCATTCATATTCACAAGATGAGCAGGCAAAATAATGAGGTCATCTTTATGGTGTTAACTTTGAAAATCACTCCTTTATACATAAATCCATTTAAGTAAGTTTCTGCTAGAACTGTTCTCTATTTTCTATTTTAAAAATAGCACATATAACTGTTCAAATATTTTAACCTTCAACTGACTCCACTGCTATAATGGTGATTATCTTCATTCACACCTAATTACATTTTAGACTAGTAGTATTAGAGGGTGTTCACCTGGTTTACAATAAATGCCTAATTAAAATCTCATTTTCTTGTTGAAGTTGATTGGATTAGAAGTGGTATAGCTACGGAGGTGTACGCGTACTACATTAATATTAATGAGCTGTTTTGCATTTACTTATGCATATGTTTGCACAGCATCTGAAATCTACTAATCAGTATTTTACACTAAAAGTTGAGTAGAGTTACTTGATGTAGGCTATCTGCTCTCCAAATAAGGTAAGGATCACACAACAGTGTGAGGACTGATAATTCAGTCCATCTCTAATGCTGTGGTTCACAGGACATTACTAGGCTGACAGCTTAAGAGCCCTTACAAGTCTAGCTAATATAGCCCAATTTTACCCACTATATGGCCTCTAGGAGTAAGACGATGGCATGGAATTGTCTCTATGCCTTGAGTATTTTACAGATTGCCCATCCATAAGGGAAATAGGCACTACTGCAGGTGTGAATTTATTATTCCCACATCCACTGATCTAAACTGCTTTTGAAGAGGGCCAGGGAAGGGCTGTGCTTAATGTTAACAGTCTGTTCCAAAGAAGGGGCAATCTGTGAGGCACACATCTGCCTCTCCAGAACGTTTTGTTTGAGCTGCTAAGTTTGATCCCTAGATCATATAACCCTAGTGCTGTCTGACTTGTGGATGTGTAGCAACTCCATCAAGGCTGGATTTGTGAGTGCTTTGTAGGTCAGACATAGGTCAACTCTTAACAATCAGTAGAAGACAGAGTAAAGTGATAGGACTTT
Organism: Protopterus annectens; assembly: GCF_019279795.1. Lineage (NCBI taxonomy): Eukaryota > Metazoa > Chordata > Ceratodontiformes > Protopteridae > Protopterus > Protopterus annectens. Next base: position 1,251,497,234 of record NC_056735.1, on the reverse strand, counting down.
TAGTCTATTTGCATGGGATATGTTGTTTACACCCTCTATTTTCTTTGTGAGGAACCGCTAAGTTCACTCTAGCTGCTGTTAGTGCCTAGTCAAGTGCATGTCAAATGGCACAATGTACTCTATTACTAGTCTAAGGAGGGCTGACTACAGTGGGACTACAATTTCCTTGGACCTGGATGCCATACCTTTACTTGTAAGTTGTGCCACATAGAAGGCCTTCCTCACCACTATGGACACATGGTTGTCAAAGTTCAGGCTACTATCTCTGTGTGTACCTACATCTCTCACCAGAGTCTACTTTTAGGGGCGTGCTATTGATGTTGTAATTTGCATGGGTATATGACTTCCTAAAGGGTATGATGATACATTTTTTAGCATTAGTTTTAGGCCATGGTTCTGGCATCAATAATTTGTCTGATTTAGACCCTCCTGAAGGATATCTACATCAGTGGGGGATTCAGCGATTGCCCCAATTTGCAATCATGAGAAAACTTTGTCATCTTGAGGCTTTCCACATTAGCTTTGACTTCAGAGAAGTATATTCTGAACAGGAGTGGTCCCAACACTGAGCCCTGTGGCACACCACCAATGGTGGCAATGCTCTTTAACCCTTACTACGAGATTATGATTAAGAGTGAAAAATAGCATTTCCAAAATTTTACTATCTAATTAACTAATAGATTATACCACCTGTAAATCCTTCCTTTTTTCTTTATTTGAATAGGAACCATTGAAGCAACAGCCAACGACTAACAATTAGCATCCTGTTTCCTACTGATACGAGGAGCAGTTATCACTCAACTGTATTTGAAAGCAACTTCTGAGTGCAGGAGAGAAGAGGAAAATAAATTGTTTTTATAGCAGGCAATGTCTGTAGGTAACAAAAGAGCTTTTATGAAAGTCTGAACTGCTGGACTTGAAGAAAAACAGAAAATATTAAGAATGGTGCGGGCAAAGAACTAGTAAAAAGGTATCTTTAATTATACATGTAAGCAAAATGAGGTACTTAAAATAGATTGCAATGTGTTAGAAGAGAAAAAAAAAGTTATATACTTACCATAACGTTCCACCTGTGTTGCCCATTTTCATTCTTCCTCAACTGATTGGTTCAGATCTGACTCTCAAATCAGACTTTGCTGTAACTAAAGCTCATGGCCACCAAAAAGTCACAAGATCCTCCCTACTCATAATGCACCAACCCCTAACATACCTCAGATCTTGTTTGCTGTCTTACATAAGTAGAAAGAGTCTCTACAACTTTCTTGACAGAAAGTTTATATCTGGAGCTCAATACTAAAGTACAGTGGTGTCCTTAGTGTGTCTCATTCTTCCAGAAGTCAGTAATGCCAAAGCACTTGGACTGGTGAGTGGGAAGTTGAGGAAGAATAAAAATGGACAACACAGACGGAACATTATGGTAAGTGCATAACTTTATTTGATGAGGTAAATTTTCATCCTGTCCTCAACTGTTGGGACCATCCCAGCTACCTAAAACCCCAGGTGGACTCTAAAGAAGGATATTCAGGAGCACAGTTGAGTCAAAAACTGCTTTTCCACTCAAGACCAGATCCAATGAGTAACAGAGGTATGAGGACTGGACAAAGTTGCTACCGCACACGTCCATGGAAGCTCTAGAGAGAAATACTGAAGCAGCAGTAATGGACCTAGTCAAATGGGCTCCAAGAGGTCTTGGTAAGGATAAACCCAACTTGCTGTAAATAAATATGTCATCTGATAGCCATCTGGCTAAGGTCACCTTTACAACTGCTTCACCCAATTTAGAATCTGCAAAGGATATAAATAAGTGTTTCTAAATTCTATTGCCCTATGTAAGTAATAATGCAATTGTCTGTAAACATTCAATAAATGCAACATTTACTCACCTTTGTTTACAAATTTAGGAAAGAAATCTGTTAAGTTAATAGATTCTGACACCAGCTTGGGAAGAAAAGATGTATTGGTATGTAAAGTGACTCTATCCTTGTGAAAGATCAGGCAGAGAGCCTTAGATAACAATGCCTGAAGTTCTGAAATTCTTCTAGCAGAGGTAATAGCCATTAGATACTTTTCCAGGTCAGATACTCAAGATCGTATTTTGCTGCTGGTTCAAAGGGGGAATGAGTCAAGGCCCGCAGTACCAAGTTCAAATCTCATGGTGGAGCAGGATCTTTATATGGGGATCTCAGGAGTGTGCTTCTCAAAACTGCTTTACAAAGTTTAGATGAGGCCAGAGAAGAATTTTCAAATCCAACATGAAAATCAGAGATTGGTGCTAACCGAACTTTAACAATTGAGGAACTAGCTCCCTCATTAAAAATCGACGCCAAAAAAATCAAGAACACATTGTACAGGAGCTGAGAAAGGGTCAACACACATCTGCTGTGCCAAGAAAACAAACCTTTTCCATTTATTCTATAAAGTTTACTTGTAGAAGCCTTATGGGGAAGATGAAAGTATATGACTGACAGAGGACAAGAGCAGTGGTGTTTGGCTATTAAGGGAATTGGAGAAAACACACTGTTAGCTTGAGGTTTGAAAGGTCTGGGTGAAGCATGTCTGTCAGGTGACGGAGAAGGTCTGGAATCGGATCCAGAATCTAAGGTGGGTAAATTAGATGAGGCCAAAGAAAGGGGAACCAATTTTGTCGAGGCCAATAAGGAGCAATGATGATGATTTTGCTCTTCAACCAGGCAACTTTCTGTAGGAATTTGAGAATCAGGGGATTAAGGGGGTAGGCATCAAAGAGACTGTGGGGCCAATCGTGGAATAAAGCATCCCTCGGTGATTCCTCCCGGTGGGGAAATCACAGCAAAGAAGCTGCTGCACTTGTTTTGGGGAGATGCAAAAAGACTGAAGCAAGGCTGGCCCCACTGACGTAAAATCATATCTGTTACTTTCTTGTTGAGAGACCACTCGTGAAGTTGAAGAATGGACCTGCTCAATTTGTCTGCTATCACACTGGACTTCCCCAGAATGTGCATTGCTATCAGAAAGTGGTTGAATGAGATCACCCACTGCTACACTCGGAGTGCTTCTCGATATAAGGGGTAGGATTCGATTCCTACTTACTTCTTTATGTACCAAACAACTGACATATTGACTGCGTGAATCGCAATTGCCCCTAAAGGGAGAGCGCATCTTGGAAGGACTGCAATGCTAAGACCACTGCTCTCATCTCTAGAACATTGATATGCAAACTGGCCTCTGCTGGGGACTATATGTCTTGGACTTTTTCCCAGGAAATGCCCCCCTCCACCCAATCTGGGAAGTGTCCATGGTCACTATGGGCTTGGGTTGAGGGGGAATGAAAGGACGACCTTTGTAGAACCTGATCTGATCGAATCCACCACCAAAGCTATTTCTTGCATGCTTGAGGGATTATCTGTGTTGACATGCGCTAGGAAAGAATAGACCACTTTGTTGCTAGCATCCACTGGAGAATTCTCACATAAAACCTTGCTAGAGGAACTAAGACAACAGCAGCTGACAGACTCCAATGCTTGAGGAATTAAGCGGGCTGAAATTTTGGTATTGCAAATTAATTTTCTGAACTGGAACCTGACAGTCTGCACTCTTCAGAGAGGAAGAGAAGCTGTAACTCAAGTGTGGAAGACTGCTCCTATGAATTCCAAGGTTTGAGTTGATTGTAACTGAGATTTCTTGTAATTTATGGTTATCCCCACATGAGAACAAGTCTGGATTACCATCTAGATACAGAAACACTCAGAATCCCTGAAGTCTCAATTGAGCCGCTACTACTGCCTTGCATTTCAACACCCTAGGGGCTATGGTGAGGCCAAAGGACAGCAAAGTACAGTTGTGTACACTTACCATAAATGTAGATGTTTGAGTGCAGTCACTGTTGCAGTCATCACACTTTGGTTATCTGCATGCAGGTAGCCCTCAGTTGGCCTGAATACCAGAGTCTGGGATTTCTGCGTCAGATGCTGTCGCCTCTTCCATGACGTCAGGATGTCAGGGGTATAAAACATGCAGCCGACGCTATTACATCTCTGTCAGAAGGGGTAGGGTTTTTGGCTGTAGTAGCTTTAATGCCTTTAGGTCCCTGGGAAATGGTCTCTGGATCCGCAGTAGGATTCTTAAAGAGAAATTTGTGAGAGTCAGGTACTCTGTAGTACCTATCAGGTTTCCTAGGGGCTGGTGGTAAAGTATCAGGGGTAAGACTGGATTCCATGAAGACATCATTTACAATATCCAGGACAGGGGGTATAACCAGAGGCCTGTGCTGAGGCAAATCTAAAAATTCTGAGTGTCTCTTTTTGGACTGAGGACAGTCCTGGCATTCCCAGCAGAAATGCTCTCTTAAGGTATGCAAGGTTTCACCAAAAGAAAAATCCTCTGGAGGGGAGGCAGAGGGAATGGAATCCTCTGCATCTGAATCCTCATAGGTAGATAAGGGTATGCCCTGGTAATCAGAAGGGTCAGAGTCGTCGAACTCCTGGTCTGTAGAATCAGAAGGAAATTCAATTCTTTGTCTTTTAGCTGGGGAAGGCTGGCTTCCCCTAACTAGAGTAATAAGGTCTTCAGCCATTCTAAGCATTTGTTTTTGTGGCATGGGAGCTTGAGCATGCACTTTGGTCACTGGTTTTCTAGACGTAGTGCAAACACTGGGCCTGAGAAACTCAGTAGTTTTAGCCAAAAACAAAGTTGTCTGTTTAATATGAACATCGGTAGGTCGGAATACACCCTCAGATGCCGGCGCTTACACAACGGCTCCGGACCCTTCCAAGGTAGAGACATCCGCAGGTTCCATAGTCGAAGAAGCATCTTGTGGCCTACCGGACTCCGAATGGGTCTCAGCAGAGGCCTGCGAATCTGTAGAAGCAGATATCAGGGGCTGCAAAGGTGCCTCACTGAGTATAGGTAGACTGGTGACTAGCTTAACGGAAGCATCGTGGGCAGTTTTGGACCCATGTGGTCTGTCTCTGTCTTTATCCTTACGTTTTTTCAGAAGATAGATAGTGGGATGGCTTATCGAAGCCATTTTGGAATGCAGAGAACGACAGCGAAAGAATTTAGCAACAAAGATAACCTGATGACATATAGATCAGGTGTTAATGCGAAACTTACAGCGAGGGATGTCGTGATCTGGGCCTAAACAGGTGATGCACTATGAATGAAATCTTTGTGAGGTATTTGCTTTCCACAGGCAAGACAATTGTTAACTTTTTCTGACATCAGTTAGAGCAAGAAAAAAGGATCACCAACAGGGTACTTAGCTTTAGAAGACTTCAGGTTTGAACCTCGAAAAATGAAAATTTCAGGTAGCGGCCAACCAGCACTTGCGAACTGCTTCGGGCTCCTCCACAGCAAGAAAGACTGATGTAATGGCGTCAGCTGCATGTTTTATACCCCTGACATCATGGAAGAGGTGACAGCATCAGACACAGAAATCCCAAGACTCTAGTATTCAGGCCGAATGTGGGCTACTTGCAGGCAAATAACCCAAGTGTGATGACTGCAACAGTGAAACACGAAGAACATCTGATAGTGACTGGCTTCCGGACAAAAGTGTAAATACCCTCTCGATTGTCTGCTCATTTTTATGTGATACTTCATATCCTGAAGGTCTAGAGCACATCCAGTCATCCTCGCGCAGAAAGGATAGAATAGACTGAACTGTGACTATCCAAAACCTTGTATGCCGAACTGATTTGTTCAGTTCACTGAGATCCAGAATTGGTCTCCACTCCCTTATTTTCTTTTGCACTAAACAGAATCTTGAGTAAGTTCAGCAGTCTATCTGGTCTGGTGGGACCTCCTGGATGACTTTTCTAGCAGCTTTCATATTTCTATTACTGCTGTTTCCTCTGACTGGGTGGAAGATAAGAAATCTTGTGTACAGTTGGAGGTGATAGGGAACAGGGAATTTTACAGCCTCTGGGAATAATTCTCTGTACCAAAGTATCTCTTCTTAAATCTAGCCAGGCTCTCTTTTGCAGAGAGAGTTGATCCCAGATTGCAGCCACGGGAGGGACAATCAGGCCTTATTTCAGGAGAGCTGACAGGATCTGTCTAAATCTCTGCAGCCCTGGAGTTGTGCGGACCTCCTCTGCTGCGTGGATGGCATCATCCATTAGAGTTCCCCCTCTGCCCTTAGGGGAACAGTCTCCACATGTGTCCAGGAAAGGACCTGAGACTTTCTGAACCACATCTTCCAACCACCTTGCTGATTCCCAGATGATGATTTTTGAGAGGTCGAAAAATTTATGCCCACTGTAGAATGGGTCTTTCCATCCTTCTCACATCTGAAGTGTGCTCCCTTCACTTTTGGGCCAAACAACGAACTGCTGTCAAAGGCAGCACTGATGAATGAAGACTTGAACAGCAGCACGAAATCACAGTACTGCATCCAGGCATGCCTCCTAATGGATATGCCTGAACGTGTTGCCCTTGAGGCAACTTCGGCCACATGGGAGATGAGCCTCATGGATGAATCTGAAATGGATTGGAGGGTAACCAAGTGGGAAGCCACAGAAAATTGAGCCTCAGCAGTAACATCCCTGAAAGTGATTTTGAAAGTTCTTTGATTAAATCCTTTTGTAGTACGGTAAAATGTGCCAAATATTTCAGCAACCTAAGGGCAAAGGTCGCTGTAGCATAAACATGCTTCCCAAACCTGTCCCTCGCCCTAGACTCCCTTAAGAGGACAGGGGAACATTGCTCAGCTTGTTCCTTCTTAGTGGCCTATGCCATGATCATGGCATCCACTGGCACCCTCTTACTCAAGAATTCCTTCCTGACAGGTGGAGCCAAAATCTTATCTGGCCTCTTAGGGATCGGCCTACCTAGAGACCAAATCAATGAGCTCCATCAGTGGGTGGAGTAAACCAGGAGCTCCAAAGGCTTCCAGAAATACGGATTCCTATGGTGAAGAGTTGGAGGAGGTCCAACCACCTCTCTGTTTAAGGATCTCGAGAATGTCTTCAAATGAGAAGTCTACTGGAGGTGATCTGGGGACGCTTTTTCCTCATCAAAATCAGTATAATCAGTGACTGACTCTTATCGAGAGTCCAAGTGCCTTCTTTTGCACTTTCTCTTCCAAGGAACTTCCTCGGTGGGTTGATCTAGTAAAGTGTTGGAAGAAATTGTACTACCCTGTTGGGTGCTCTGGAGGCCTTGAGCTGGCTATATATAGCTTGCATATATTTTTCACATATATGTTTTTTTATATAACCTTTAGAACAGCTATTTTAAATTTTGAAATGATTTGCTTCTTTAAAAACAATTTTAACAGATTATCTTTTGTCTGATGGCGTATTGGTATCATCAATACAAAAGCGCTAACCTACACAGATTAAAGGATTTATTTTGGCTGTATTCCTGTGTCTCAGTCGTGCATACCTTCCTTACTCAAGTTTTGTTTAGTGGTTAAACCTTTCTCTAATCTTTAAATAACTTATTTACATATTGCACTCTACTTTTGCTCCACCTTCTGGTGTTGAGAAATACAGCACCATGTTCTGCATTGATAAACTTACATTAGAGAGTAGACTTACTAGTCAATTATATTTAGAAATAATTCATTTTTAATTTCTTCACCATTTATTAAATGATCTTTAACACTTAAGAATTTAACCAGTTCATTATAAAAAGTCCACCTTCTCCTACAATTTAACACAACTCTTAAGGTTCCTTGTTTGAAACCTGAAACCTACCTATACTTAAAAAAAACGTTAATAAATTAAAGAGAAACCCCCCACACCTCTGTTTTAAGCTAAACGTCTCATATACTTCAGCAGAAGATTTTGTCTCTGTCTGCAAGACAGACCACATACAGGGCTATAACACCTGTCAAACATTCTTAAATGATAAAATAATGTAATTTTGTCTTGATAAAATGTTCAAAAGCAACATTTAAAGCAGGAAAGCTGAAGGAACCAGAAGAAATCAGTCTGGGACAGGAATGTGATATAAAGGAACACGAGCAGGAAAGTGCATAAATATTTCAGAAGTGAAGAAGGTTCAGCAATAAAACATGACTAAACGTGACCAAAACTCAGCAAACAATATTTTAGAAGACTAAAATTAATACTGAAAACAACCCTAACATCTAGGAACAAAGTCAAAGCTATAAAATAGTTTGCTCTTCCTGTATTAACTTAGTTTTGGGGTGACTGACTAGCCTTAAAAGTTATTGGATCAGCTGGATCGGAAAACAAGAAAAATGCCTCACACTTAATGATATATAAAAATCAATGTATACTAAGATTATATGTTCCTCATCCTTTAGAAGGTGTGAGCCTCCTTGAAACTGTTTACATGTACAGATCTGCAATCGTAGGCCTTAATACATAACTGCTGACTTCACCAGATCCAAACATAGCTAAAGTTTTAAAACATGAGGTGAACAATTCTAAGATGACTTCCCTGCTTAGTTTAGCAGAAGCATATTGGTGTCGAGCAGGAATGGAAATCAAACTAGAAGTACTCAAAAATCAGGCAGCAAATGAATTTTTGTGTGTTTCGGCTTTTCCCGGTTAGGAGTCGCCACAGCGGAACTCCGGTCCGCTAATGATTGGCAGTAGATTTTTACGTGCAGAGTTGCCAGCTCTGACACACAGAAGGTACGCCCATTCACGCATGTCTCCACACAGAAGGCGCTCTAGCGGAGAATCAAACAGGGCAACGTCATACTGTGAGGTGACAACGCTACCGCATCACCACTACCGCAGTGAATGTGCAAAAAAAAGCAAACATAAGGAGAAGGATCAAATGAGAAGGCAAGACATCTCGAAAAGGCATAAATATGTAAGTACAGAAAATTCCTTGGAACAACATGCCGGTCAGAATCTGACACAGGAATGTTTAAGAAGATGTAAACTTAAACCAAAAGATGAAAGGTTTATATTGGTGGACCAGGATAGTGGACTATGTACACGTTGGTTTAAACTTCATTGAACATGTGGGAGAAACAGACAAATGGAGGTCCCGTAAAACAGAACTGGAAATGGTTGCACATACTGTTGCTTGGGTGTGATACACTAATGGCAGAGGGCCTGCCTGTATACTGAAAGACATAATAGTGTAGCATGACTGCTGCACTGGGGATTGTGCAAACATTACAATATTGACATAGCTGAGAAGCAGTCGAAATATGAGCCACAAACCGTTATACAGAATGATGAAGTTTATATCACATGGAATCACCCATTATCAACAGTTCAAGAAAGAGATGCAAGAAACCCAGATATAGCAGCTCATGAAAAGAAGACAAAAGTAGCACTGATCACTGAAACTGCTACACCCAGAGATTACAGTGTCTTATGTACAGACAGACAAAGTCATTAAATTTCAGCATTTGCAGACAGAAATGAGGGCAATGTAGAAGGAAGATACCCAGACATTTCCAACAGTAGTAGGCACAATGGTCTCACAAAACAGAATTTAGAGTCATTTAGATATGCTACAAATGCATGCAACTCCATATGAATTGCTGGAGGAGTTGGTCATTTCTGAGCATACTGCAGGTGCTGCAAACAGCACTTCTGGCTAACATCAGATATTAAAACAATACTAATTTCATGAACTTTAATCATAGCCTGACTTAGGAATGGGACCCATTCTCATCATTGTACGAGAAAGCCAAAAGACTTGGAGAAATTTAACCAGGAAAGCTGTAGTTGTGTGCTTCAGGTACTGCCTGGAGTTTAGCAGAGTAAATCAGTCCTGATGATGTCAGCAGCTTTTAAAAAAAAAAAAAGGGGAGGGGCTGTGTTACGAAACTGCTTTTCACTGCCTTTATTGCAGAGAGGAAGTGAACACTTACAGTAGAGAGTTGATTATTTGAACTAACTGGGACCTCTAGGGTAGTTCAGATAATCAAACTTTTCAGATAATCAAACATATATTGAACCAGATTAAAAATTTCTAAAATCGACTCTGTACTGCATCAGGAAACTAGTTGGAAAGGTTATCAACTATTTCCCTTTCTGTAGAACATTCCTGATTTGGGCAATTCTGTCTTGTAGGGGAGGGGTGAGGGACATGAATATTAACATTTTACACAGACTTCATTTTGGTAATATAAAAGTAATTCTGCAGTCAACTGATACAAGATAAAGTAACTTACTTTCAAGTAATATGAATATTGATTAAAATATAAGTTAGCATGCACAACATGCATCAATTTACACTTTAGACAGTTTCTTTTAACTGTATCTTTCTTCATGTTCAACTCCCTTTTGTGCTTGCCACTTTTGAATTACAAATTAACATTTAATGGGGATATCTGTGAAGAATGTATTATTTCATGGTTTACATACCATTCAAGGACATAACTATGCTTATTACTGTTTAATACACTTATTAGTAATTATGGATAGAGTAAACACAGATGTACAAATAGCATGTAAAAAAAACCCTTCAATGAATAATGTACACTGTTACGAGACAGAGAAATAAGATTATGATGAGCTAGCATGTTTTCATCTCCCTCTTTTCAGTCACATTCTATTCAAGAGAAAGAGGTTCATAAGTCATTTTATACTCACCCGTGTAATGTACTTATACTCACTCTTTCACCATTTCATATCTCAATACACTCTTTGTATATTTTTACCACTAACAAACCTACAGCTGCCAATTTAGTACATTTGTCATCAGCTCTCATTAGTTATCTTGCAGTAGCAACAAAAGATCTGAAATCATATTAGGAAGCTTTAGTTGGAAGGTATAGTTTAGTGAGGTATTCCTGCTTTATTTGGGGGTTAATGGATTACAAATTAGTGGTAACAGTTGATTTGAAAACTGCTGCTTTTGCTTGTTCGTTCTCCTTTACAGTGAGCACAGACAGAAAATGTAATTCCAGCAACTCGGACACAAAATAGTTAGGCAATGGACTTCCATACATGCACACAATAATGGTCTAAACACTAGTCATTCAGTCTAGTTATAAAATAAAGCTAATGAACTAGATCTTCTAGTTATACAAGAATCAAATTTATTGCAGGTAAAAAAAATGGACAGAATGAAACTTTGGCTAGTTCACACCACAAACACAGAAGAGGGGCACTGATATTATAGCAAAATATTACAAAAATATAATACCCAAAGTAAAATTCTATTACAAGCATAAAGATGGAACATTTATGATGGCAGTTACTGAATATCAAAACATTATTACTCTGGCAAGAAGTTTTTTGATATTTGTCCTGGGAGTCAAATATGCCAAAAAATACATTGAATATCCTTCAAATAATATGAGACAGACCTTAGCTGTTGAGTTTGTGCATAAACAAAGATGGTATAAGCATTTGCAAGACTTGGGATATCAGCTTCAGTTAAAGCAAAAGTACTAAAAGCACTGAAAAATAGGGTAGATTTGCTTAATTTAAACTATCTAAATCACATACACACACAACCACGCTTCTTGGTACCCAAATGAACAGACTCAGTCCAGCCCTGCCAAAACACTCAAAATCTACATTGGCCCCGGCCATATGAGAATGTCTGGAGAGGAGACCAGTGATGGACATGGGGCACTAGGGCAGGGTGTCATAGGATGAAGAAGAGAACCAAAAAAGGTATTTTTTTTTCACTTTTTGGTCTTATTTTTGATTGGACTGAATTTGAATATGGTTAATGCATCACAGTTTCTTAACCATTAAAAATGCTTACGAAAAATAAATCATATTTGAGTTTCTTCAGTATATGAACTAAAGTGTTTGGGCCTTCCCACACAACAGCTGTGACATCTTTCAAAATGTCTAAAATGCAGGACCACGCAGGATGACTTCAGAATAACCTATGTGCAATGCGCAACTTTCTTTGGAAAGAAGTTTGTGGTTAAATGGACAATTTTCATTTTATTGTATAAACTACAAACATTCCCTGAACTTGTTTTTTGAGGGGAGATGGGACAACTGACCCTTCTTCACTAATAAGGTCTTCAACTCAGAACTCGAGCGACACACTAGTAGGCATTTTACTTCTGTAGAGCCTTCCTGGGCCTTCTGGGTGGTAGCTCTAAAGAGCAGAATGTTCTCCTGGCTGAGATTGAAGACCAATGTGCAGAAATTCAAAACGGTGGTAATAATACTGGAGTGTGAAACTGCAGCAACTTTGGGAAGGAAAGTCCCCGATTAAACATCATACAACTCATAGGAAGAAAGAGCTGGAGTATGTGTAATGAAAGCTGACACGTACAGGAGTGACACTAGAGACAAACTGGCATGACAAAATAGTGAGGGAACGAAGGACTGGTGCCAGATACCTAATGCCAGCTCTTTTGCTACAGAGAAGAGACACAGGAAGGGAAATGAATGGCATCCTAAGAACACAATGTATGGTAAAGATGCAGCCCAGAGGCTGGAACATTAGCAACAATGCCAAAGGCATTGGTGTCACTATTCATATGCTCAGCGATAGCCAGACTAATATCAGTGGCGGTGAAAAGAAATATCGACATAAGTTAAACTTTTCTTGGTACTCCAAGTCAGAGGAGGTCGAGATAGTGGATTATAATCACTATCATGAGCTGTTACAAAAGCTTGAGCCAAATTATCATAATCAACACTAGGTATCCCTGGTGAATTGAAGGGACTTGTGTCTCCCAGGCCTGGTGTCTACAGGCTGGAGTTGACAATAACTCAGAGACTAGAAGATTCCTCAGCCAAACAGTATGAATTTTTACAAATTCCTTAGCAACTGAGGAAATCTCCTTTAATGCAATATTTAGACTAGCGCACACAACAGAACTATCAGTGTTCGCTGGCACTACAGTACTAAACTATTACTTTCTGCTTTCTTCGAAAAAAAAGGAGCGAGTTAAACTTCTTTACCTTATGAAGAACGAAATTATAGATCATGTTTAGTATAAGAGCCCAAAGTTTGGGTCTTACTTGGTGTAAAGACAGAAGTCAGAATCAAAATAGACTTTTCTCTTTCCAACAGGATAAACAGTCCTTCGAACAGTAAGTATATCAGAAGATTTTGATGTCTAACATTTCCTGGTTAAACTCATTACAAAACTACAATGGAAAGTGTTATGGATTTCCTTAACTTAGTGTATACTTGTTGACAGGTGGAAAGGCCTGATTGCAAGCACCCTTTATGAGCAAAGAAAAGATGTTGCAAGATGAATAGACCTGGATCCAGTTGAGCAGAACATTAAAAAAACACCTTTTTGACAGAAAAATTAGACGACTTTTAGTTTTGCAAATGAAAACAGAAACAGGAGAAATAAAGTAAACACTGAGGTACTCTGGGGCTGTTGTTCACAGACTTTCTGTGAAACACAGCAAAAAGGAACTAGAATGCGGCATGAGTGTTGCAGGATAGGAAAATGGAGGGTTATGGGTAGTTTGGGACAATTTTACCTACTGATCGTCCCCAATACCTGTGGGAACCAGTCTAGTTCCCACAGGTATTGGGGACAGACTAGTATGTGCTCAAGGAGTGATCAGTTATGGTAATAATGAGAAGACATGAAGCAACTAAAAAATATTCATACAGACTGGAAGGTAGCACATATAACAAAAAATGTGATCAATGATATAATAAATGTAACAAAAAAATTTAAAATAATTAAGGAGAGTGAAGTTTCTGAAAAGCAGATAACTTCAAATCGTAAGTGAAACAAAGTGACAAAATTAAAGCTGTTCAGTTCAGCACAGGATAAAGCTATATGAACAGAGTGACAAATCATTAATCTATAATGACAATATATGACCAGGATGGCCAAAGAAGTGAAGAAAAAAAATAACACGTTAAAGGAAGTTAAGAAATTTACAAAGAAATTAAACAATTTAACTAAGCACCTTTCCTAAGGAAAGAACACAAGTAAAAAAAGAAACGCTGTCAAAATATGAGGTAACTATACTAAAAATTCAGCATTTATAACATTCCCAAAAAAATCAATCCAGATAAAATAATGCCAAGGTTTCCTTATAATTTAATACTCATAGGCAAGGCAAGACAAGTACAGTCACCATAACAGTAGATCTGCTGGATCAGGTGTAACCTGATTGAGAGGCAGGGCTAAATTCCATTCAGGTCTTAAGAGGTTGGTGCAGGAAACTTTCAAAGGCTATAAACTCCTTCCTCTTCCCACAATACTTTGTTTGCTCCCTTGACAGATCTCATGCAGCCTATGTTCAGGTACAGCATACAGAAGTTACCCTTCCAACTTACTTAGACCTCTTCCTACACGAGACAAGTGAGACAGCTTCAACAAGGATGCACCTGATCCTTTCAGTTGCTGAATCCAAAATGATGAGATCCTTGCTGACGAGCAGGACAGAATCTCTAGTTCATCCCCATGGATGGCACTTCACAGGAACAACTGTGACCATGCAGGTTGATCAGGACCTAGACATCACATTCATCTTGCACTGTCTTTTGGAAATGCTCACAGAAGTCCACAGAGCTGCTGCACAGATATCATCCACTGATGAATTCCTGTCCAAGGATTGGGAGGTAGCTATTTTGCTCTTGTAGAATGTGCTTTTGGTATGGATGGCAAGTGCTTGTCATTTTTTTTTTTAATACAACTTGATGCTGGACAACCCCCTGGCTTTAGTAACCTCTGGAACCTGGAAAGCCAACTTCTGATTGAACAATGGGAATGTATGACCAGCTTTCATTATTAATCATTGCATCAAATATTCCCTTCTGTTAAAATATTCTGGAAACAAATTTGGCAAACAAACGTACTGCTTCAAATTGGACTCTGTATCCACAACAGGCAAGGGGGAATGGATTTATGCACAAGGAGACTATTTCTTTGACAAATATTAGGTAAGGCAGGTTGGTACACAAGGTCTACAAAAAAATCAGAAATTCTTCTCTTGGACATAACCACTATGAAAAACAATGTATTCTATGATAAGCTCTTTAGATTTATTTTGGATGCAGGTTTGAAGGAACAAAGTCAATTTTTCAAGAACAAAAGTACAGAGCCCATCAAAGGATCTGATCTTTGAAAGATGGCCTATTCAGAAAAGTGCCTTTTAAAAATGATTTGCAGATCTTAAAGAGGAAAGGAATGAGGAAGTAGCTTCCTGGTGGAGACTGGATACAGTTATCAAATCCTGATGTAAGAGTTGCTCAGGCTGGGATCAAAAACTCTGTCTAGATTGCTACAGTTGGAACTAGGGCTGTAAAGGGGTCTAAAATGTTTTGTATGTCCTAAACATCAAAACATTCATTTACTCTGATAAGTTCTTTGTATGTTAGTCTCCCCACCCAGGCTGTCAGGGTAGGAATAGTCCCTAGACATCAACAAAAGTGAAACAAACATGCAGCTAGATGAAGGGCATGAAAAGTCTGGAAAGGTTTGCCTGATGGATGTGTAGGCAAAGATCTGAAAGGTAAAACTAAACTTACTGAAGCCACCTGGGGCTATGACAATAAGTTGGCTTTGCAATGCCTTGCATGAGTGAGTGCGATATTCTACCTGCAGGAAAAGAGGGGTATGGAAATTACACAATTTGGCAGTAGTTAGGAATGCAAACACACTTCATGAAGTATTTCACTAGAATTGGAGGATTTTTCTGCACTACTGACATACTTGGTAACCATATGTGGGGCATCAACAACACAGGGCTCACCCATATTCCAAGGAGTTGGCTTCTCCTGGGATGTGTTTTGCTATTTAAAAGTTGTTTATGGTCAAAGGCCACACCCTCTTTCCCTTCCAGTACAGGGGGATAGGCTGGGGTTTCTTTCCCCTTGCTTCATAATGTACACAAAGTGCTGAGTATGGATACTGCACACCTGGAAGGGAGTCTTATGACCAATCATACTTCTGGGATATTGATGTGCAGTTTGATCTCATTCTGTGAATAAGTGCCTCAGACTGTCTGCCCCTGGGGCAGTGCTCCCCCAACAAAGAGTTGCATTAACTATGATGACAGGCTCTAATGGAGTAGAGTTTGGAAGGGAGGGCTCAGAGAGAAATTTGAGCTATGCATCTATCAATCCAGGTAACACTGGCATGTCTTGGGAGATTTTCACCAGCTGATCTACAGTATGAGTCAGCTGGCACCAGTGAGCTCATATGTACTGCTGCAACTCGTACAAAACTAGGTATGAGGGTCCATTTGCTACTCCAAGGACCACAGCATGGACAAGAGTCCAAGACTGCAATCAACTGTGCCTGCAGGACTTTATGCACTGTTTTCTGGAGAAAGAAAATTCTGTCTGTAAGCATAATGCTTTGCAGGCTAGTGTATCCAGTGCGGCTATGGCTGGGCTCCATTTGGGGCTGTGTAGTGCTCACTGTGACACTCAGAATGTGGAACAGATTCTCCTTATAAAACGGTTCTTGTTGAGAAGGCTAGAACCCAGTCATCCAGATAAAGAAGGTTTCACACCCTGCAGCTACTGGTTCACTGGTACTACATACATGCATCTGGTGAATACTCGGGGGGGGGGGGGCTGAAGCAAGTCCAAATGGTAGCATCTAGAACTGGGAATGACTGGCTCCTGGGTGGGATGCTGTTTCCCTGTTTACTCTTTGTAAAACACCAGTTCTACTTGTTCATTTTATGTTCACAAACAGCTTATTCAGAGCAGCAGGAGAATGAAAACAAGTTGCACTAAACTGTAATCTGTGACAGCAAAAGGAAAAAAAAAGTTTTAAAATTCAGAAAATGTGGTAGGCATAGCTAAACTGAACTTTAGCCTTTAACTTAAAATAGCTGCCTACACAACCCACCTAAACACACCAAAACTGAATAAAAAACAAATGCCTCCTTTGCTGTCCAACACACACACACACACACACACACACACACACACACACACGCACACACGCACACACACGCACGCACACGCACACGCACGCACACACACGCACGCACACACACGCACACACACGCACGCACACACACACACACGCACACACACACCATAAAAAGAAAAAGCAGGACACAAAACTCCAAGATGAAAATATACACTACATAAAATGACTGAACTAACATTGATTCAAAGAAAATGTGTTTCAGTATTCTTGACTTTGACCAAGGATTCAGAATTAAAAAATTGAGAAAAATGGTCTTTACTATATTTTGCTAATTCAATTTCTAACTTCTGCTGCAGCATGGCTTCTCCACAAGCATTAACCTATCCAATGCCAAATACATAGAATTTCTCCCCAGTGCTGGATTTGCCAGTACCCCCCCCCCCCAAAAAAAAACAAAAAATAAAACTGGCAGCTACTGGAACCAGGTGAGGACCTGAGCCCAAGAACTGCCTCAGCTACCCAGAGACTAAGGACTTCTTTACAGCTATTTTGTGGCTCTAACCCCTCCTCTAGTGTGATGGCCTGACCACAGGCTGGATAGTAATAAGGCATGGCCATGAAGAGTCCCTGCCCTGGGCCTTGAGGGGCACTCCCTCTCTGCCCACCCACCTCCAGTCCAGCAGACTTGCGATGTGGTTTCAACCTTCAGGTACATCCATCTTCCCTTGACAGCACCATCAAGTGCTCAAGCTGCTAAATGAACTCTGGTCACCTGGGTCATATCATCATCATCTCAGACTTTCTTTTTTCCTATTTTCTACATGCGGTCAGGGTGTGGTGTCAACTGTTACCAAATCTGTAAATTCAATTCCACCCTCCTACATTCTTTCAAAAGTCATTCCCGACTGTCACACGTCTTCTCCCACAAAAAAAATCATCTATGTCTTTGCTGGATGTCCTCATTTCCTCTTGCCTTCTTCTTGTCTGTCCCAAATCATCTTCACTAGATTGGCTTCTGCTTTTCTGCACATGCCCAAACCACCATAATCTGTGCTCCTTGGCTCTCTCTGCAATTGCAGCTACTTGGGCTTCTGCTCTGAAGTAGTCACTTCTTCACTTGCATCCTACAACCCAGCACAGGCACTTCACTTCCAGCACACCTCAATTGCTCAATCTTCACTGACCGGGTTTCTGTATCATACAGTAGTACTGATCGCACCATTGTTTTGTACACCTTACTTTTCAGCCTTTTTGGCATTCTTCTGCCATACACTACCCCTGATAATATGTCAGATGGCTGCAGTCCCTTTGATTCAAACTCCAACCTCCTCATTCAGACTTCCTTTCTCCACAGCTACCTCTCAGATACTTGAAGCTGTTGACTTGTTCCACTGTTTTTCCTTTCTATCTCAATTCTTAGCTTCTTTTAATTTCCTTTATTTGCTGCCATTACAACTATCTTATCTGTACTCAGTTTCTTCCTATGTGTGTTCAGTTTAGCATTCCATTCCCTTATCCTTTTCTGAAATTCCTGAATAGAATGTGGCAGTAATGCCACATCATCTGCATACCGCAGCTCTTTTGATCTGTCCTCTCTGATATGTTTGCTGATGTAGTGCATCACCAATATGAGCAGCAGTGGACGGACAGCTGAACCCTGATTGTGGCAACCAGTGGTTTATGCTGTGGGGCAACTATTTCACTGGGGATGACTTTTCAATCACTGATTATACCCCAGTGCTCTTTCCTTACTAGCAGAAAGTAATACTTGCATATTGGCTACTCCTGTATGTGACTGCCTTTCTTGCTGAAGCATGTGTTGGCCACCTTCAAACTACTTGCAGTCAGAAGCCTATAGTGGCTTCTTTATTCCTGTTACACCCACCCATGTGGACCCAAGTTGTCCTCATATCCGATTCTGTCTGTCCCTATATGTGCACTGAGGTCACCCATTAAATCAACAATTCATGTTACCCTGCTTTATCTAGTAGGTCCTGCAACTACCTGAATGCACTCTTTTTCCTTACTATCACAGCTCTGCTTATAGGGCATACTCAAATTATGAATAGTGTCCCATCTTTATACTGGCATCTGATTGCCTTAAGACTGTCACTAATTCCGATGATATCCCTCATGGTCTTCTGAAGCTCTACCTCACCACAATTTCCACACCATTTCTAGTCTGTCCTCCTACTGGGTAGTAGACTCTGGTACCCAAATCAAGTGGGTTTGTTGCATTGCACTTCTGTCTCATGAATATATAGGGTGGCCAGCTGCTCCCTTACTGTCACTTCATCCGCTTCCAAGCTGCTTCCTGTCAAGTGAACTCACACCGAGTGTAGCAATGCTTAGTTTGTGTTTGGCAAGTTGACTGGCTTTGCTTCCAGCTTCCACTCAGCAGAGCTATCCCAGGTATTCCAACCTAAGCAGCTGGACAATAGTTGGACAGCAGTTTACTGACCCAGGGATGATGGGCTTCATGATGGGCACACACTGACCAAGAGAAGTACATACACTCCTCCAATTGTAAGCATGGGTCCCTGAGTTTAGTTGGAGTAGGCCAGGTCCTCAACCCACTTATCACTAACATTACCAAGTGGGTACCTTTGGCACAGTACGCAGTTTACTACCAGTGCTCTCCAATATTGAGGATACTATGCACTACAGTTGATGCCCAAAGCGGTTAGTCTATACAACTCTTCCTCCTGGATCATAGTCAGGGCTTTATCTCTCTATATATCACCAGCATTAAGAATTACTCATTTTTGGAAAAAAGTCCACAAATGCAGCCTGAAGCGACTTCTCTCCTGTGAGCTCTAGGCACGGTAAGAGAGATTTGAACAGAAAAAGGACCCGAGCAAAGCAATGTAGATAAAGAAAAGAAATCCGCAGCCTGCAAAATTTTCCTAAGCCAGGTTCCTAGAGTCTGGCCAGTCCTAAGTTCTGCCTGTTAACAAGGATGCACCTGACGTTTTCAGATCAGTAGATGCCTGAGTAAACAGATCACTGGCGCAATACATATCATCTACGAATTACAGTCTAGACATACGTCTGATCATCCAGCCTGACCTGCAAAACTCAAAATGTTCCCTGTACTGTAACACCCTCTTCAACACTGTACAGCATAAGGTATTAAGAGAAAAGGTCTTAGAACAAGCTTCAGTTTTTTTTTTTTTTTTAATTCATTGAGATAATTACTAACAAGTGCAACTACTGAGCTTGAAAAGCAGGCTGAAAGTGTATCCCATCCAAGGGCAGGGAAAAAGTTGGGAATGAGAAACTGCCCCTCTAGAAATACAAAGGTGGCTGGAAGGAAGAAGCCAATAAGCCAGTAGTGATCCTACTCTTGAACATGAGGTTATGTTAAGAATGTTCACAGAACTGTACTACGTTCATCATAAAGATCACTGGTGCAGTATCACTTCATGTGACAGTATGAAAATAAGTAAGAATGCTGGCAAAAGAGGCCTAGGAATGGGGACAGCACATGTACTGAAGCAGTGCAGCCACACAGTTGCATTGTATTGAAACTTTCCTGAAAAGAACAGTAGTACAAGCTCCTGCCCTTGGTGAATTTGCCTTAATATAGCCTTGCAAGGTTTTTCAAGTTCATCAAAAAAGAACAATACAGAAAAGTCATGTGGGTGTTTGTTTGGACAGTAGCCTCTCTTGAATACCTAGCATGAAGGAAGCAAGAGAGGGTCTGTTTGCCTGAAATCTCTTTAGTCCTGCTGTCAGTGTAGTATCTTAATTACCAATGTGCATCCAAAAAATACGTGCTTTCTCTTTTTTGTTCTGAATAATTGGAAAAAATACCGGGAGTTAAATGGCCTGATTCAGTGCTGTTCTGAGAGCTCTTTAGGCAAAGTCTACTCAAAAGTCCTGGAAGACTGTGTACTGGCTACTCTTCACATTAAGGACTACAATCCTGACATGATCCAGTGTAAAGTAAAAGTTACTGGGAAGAAAGTCTGACCAATATTTCACTGGTTGGTGGTTCAAATGGAGCAAGATTTTTTTTTTAGTCAAAGTTCAAATGCCATGGAGAGAAAACAGACTCCCCTGGGGTCTTCAAGTGTAGTACACCCTTCAGAAACTGCTCAACAGTAGATGTAACTGTCAAATGAGATTCACAGCACAGGAAAGCTGAAACAGCAGAAAGGTACATTTTGATTGGCGGAGGCATAGGAAAGGGTTTTGTCAAGGAGGGTTGTGAAATAAAGGAAAGCTTGCTGGACAAATGTCCATTCAGGCCATATGCCATGCCTTCTGCATCGAAAGGAAAATCTTATCTACTTTGTTAGTAGGAGTTCCATGTATACGGTTTATGAGCTTGTTCCTCGGGGTGGCCCTTCATCTCCTTAATAAATTAGGAACATCTCTGCTGGAGAGAAGTCCCAGCTCTTAATTAGCATACCATCTTCCAGGCTATAAAGTATGCATGCTTTACATTTGGGTGCAACACAGTTCCACGAGAGAAAGTTGTGCAAAAAGGGGGAAAAGTATGGGGTCCCTCTGTAACCAGTGCTGTACTGGTCAAAGGGGTACCAGCAGAATCAGGCTGACCTTGTCCAAAACTGCCTTTCATATTACTAAGGGAATCAATGATAAGAGGAGGGAAAGGCATACAAAAAAGACACTACTTGTTCAGATTCTTTCACAAGGGTTACTGACAATTGATATAGACCCCTGGGATTTGGTGATTCAGTGGCAAAAAAACAGCTCGTCTCTGTGGTACCCCAAAGAAAAGTGAGCTTATGGAAATCCTCTAGGTGCAAGTCTCAGCATGGGCAAAAACAAAAAGCACTCCAAAAGGTGAAGTTTCAGGCAAACAGTAATTTCTTACACTTTTCTCTCCTTATTTATCATCACCAGGACTTCAGAATAAAATGTATCCAATCAACTCAAATTTATAAATCAGTGAAACTGAACTACTTGATGAATAGCATGAATAATTCAATATATAAACATAACAGACACAAAAGCTTTCCATAAAACAATATATAAAATCATTAAAACATGTTCAAATCAACTTTTCTTTTAGCTAGTTTCTTCCTGTTAAAATAAAAAATATTTATTATTTTGTTTTTATATTGATTTATGCCATTAAAAAGAAAAAATGAGGAAAAAACATTGCCTAAACACATTAGTAGTTTAGAGTGTAAAAAAAAAATATTTTGCAATAATTCATCCTGCACCAATAGATGTTACAGGAGGTAATTAGAAAGATTTACTTGAGGTCAGTGAAAGAAACTAAGTGGCAAGGTTTCGCAGCCTCAATGACAGA
Source organism: Protopterus annectens (assembly GCF_019279795.1). Lineage (NCBI taxonomy): Eukaryota > Metazoa > Chordata > Ceratodontiformes > Protopteridae > Protopterus > Protopterus annectens. Next base: position 1,251,475,239 of record NC_056735.1, on the reverse strand, counting down.
ATTAATAGCAAATGTTTTATTTAATCAACCAAGAAAATTCTATATTTAATTAAACCAATGTATAGTTAAAAATATATACAGTAACCCATGTGGCATTGACACCTATGTGACCAACAAACAAAAAACAACCCAGATGAATTTCCCACAGAATTTATTCAACTCAGCCAATCCCCCTAATTCTCTCTATAGCCTCAACCCCCACTGAATACCTCCTAATTCTCTACTTTAAGACAGTCACTACAAAAGAAACAGAAATCAACTTCAAAATCCCTAGCCTTACGCCCCCAGGTGTATGTTCATGGTTCCTAAAAGCATTCACGGAATGTAACATTTTCCACTTAACTTGTATAATCTGTGCTTCAGCTACAATACATTTCTCAACGTAAGGAAAATAAACCATAATGAAACCCATGCCCAAACCAAGCAAACCTAATTCCACCTTTGAATTTAGGCCTATAATCATGCTCCTAAACACACAGACTGCTCTACAGAAACCAGCATAATGACTGAACTATGAATATTAACAAATGACACTTCAGTTAGGTGGCCCTTGTCCACTCCTATTAAAGTAATAATTATTGTCCTGACTAAGGTCTATCAAACCCTCCAAAATTCCCTATTATCTTATGGAATTAGCAGCAAAGCTACTCTGTCATTTGTATATTTTCTTTCAAATCACACATTTTTCTAAAAACAGGCACAGACTTACTTTGCTACCCCTATTAAAAAATGTATCCAAGGCTCAGTCTTCTTAACATTCCTGTTTTCCCTTAAAATGAAGATTGCCATTGTGAAAATCATCATTTCCCTTTAATATTCTACACAGATAACATGAACATCTACAGGTCTAGTCTTTCACAACTCATTAAATTAAACCTTAATGATTCATCAATGTGTTTCTTTAATATCATCCTTTTGGCACCTAAAGGGATCAATTACCTGTTAATTTTTACACTAACATTCGCAAAGCCAAACTACTGAAAGATTTCCACTTAAAATTTACATGATAGGCAACACAACTGCACTACTGCCTGAACTCGGTCTAGAGCATAGCTCTCAAACTCTCAATACATAAAACCTGGACAAAGCCAAAAAATAATGAGAGACAAAGCCCAAAAATTAGGAATAATTTTTAAATATTTCTCTCAGAAAGTTGCTAGAATAAAAGATCTTGTGCTACTATGCATTTTCTGAAGGATATGAAGACTAAAACTCAAACGCCTGTCATTTTTTAGTGAATTCAGTCCTCACTGATTTGCCACAAAAATCCAGAAAACAAAGTTTATGAGGAACAAACAAAAATAAGAGGCAAAAATCTGGACAGCTGAGAGGATATAGTCTATAGCAGCTAAAGATGTATTACATTTCATCTTACTATTTCTTTACATTGTCACAATTTTCATATTCTATAAATTTCTAAACAACCAAGCAACACAGGAGAAACTATTAGCCTCATAAGAAAGCCAACAGATAAACGAATAAAATTCTGCAGTGTGTGTAGTTTAAGTGGTCACTGAAGTATTGCAAGTTGCTTACAAAGCATTACAAAAAATATTTACTGAGACTTACAAGATCCAGTTTGCTACTTAAACTTCTGTCATTACACTTATGGTTCTAGAGATATGAACATCTCTTTGACCCATATGGCTATTAGTTCATTTTGTCAAAGGGTTCAGGCTTTAGTCATTGAAAATTAGAGTAAACACTTCAAGAGCTCCACTAGAGGGAATGAGTTCAATCCCAACTACAGTAAGCCTTGTAAACTTCTTCTTTCGGCTGCTCCCGTTAGGGGTCGCCACAGCGGATCAACTGTTTCCATTTCTTTCTGTCTTCTGCATCTTGCTCTGTCACACCAACCACCTGCATGTCCTATCTCACCACATCCATAAACCTCATTTTAGGCCTTCCTCTTTTCCTGTAACCTGGCAGCTTCATCCTTAGCACCTTTTTCCCAATATACTCTCCATCCCTCCTCAGCACGTCCAAACCAACGTAATCTCGCCTCTCTGGCTTTGTCTCCAAACTTTCCAACCTGGGCTGACCCTCTAATACACTTATTCCTAATCCTGTCCATCCTCGTCACACCCAGGGCAAATCTTAACATCTTCAACTCTGCCATGTCAAGCTCAGACTCCTGTCATTTTGTCAGTGCCACTGTCTCCAACCCATATAACATAGCTGGTCTCACTACCCTCTTGTAGACCTTCCCTTTCACTCTTACTGGTTCTCGTTTGTCACAAATCACTCATGACACACTTCTCCACCCACTCCATCCTGCCTGTACTCTCTTCACCTCTCTTCCACACTCACCATTACTCTGAACTGTTGATCCCAAGTATTTAAACTCATCCACCTTTGCCACCTCTAATCCCTGCATCTTCACCATTCTTCTATCCTCCCTCTCATTCACACACACATATTCTGTCTTAGTCCTGCTGACCATCATTTCTATTCTCTCTACAGCATATCTCCACCACTCCAGGGTCGTCTCCACCTGTTCCTTATTCTCACTACAGATCACAATGTCATCTGCAAACATCATAGTCCACGGGGACTCTTGTCTGTCAACCTATCCATCACCATTGCAAATAAGAAAGGGCTCAGAGCTGATCCTTGATGTAGCCCCACCTCCACCTTAAACGCATCCGTGACTCCCACCGTAGACCTCGCCGCTGTCACACTACCTTCTTACATATCCTATTCCACTCTTACATACTTCTCTGACACTCCCGACTTCCTCTTACAATACCACAACTCCTCTCTAGGCACCCTGTCATATGCTTTCTCTAAGTCCACAAAGACACAATGCAACACCTTCTGACCTTGATAACCAGATACCTATAAGCCAGTTCTTCTACTTATAGATCAATATGTATGTACATCTTTAAGACACGTATGGGCTTGCACAAGTGTATAAACACTGAGCACATGCCTGCCTGACTGTCATTTTGTAGTACGCTGTTGAGAGATAAGCATGCATGTCTGTGTAGTCTGTCGGTTAATCAGTTTGTTTATATTTTGTACTGCTGCTATCCATCCTGATGCGTTTCTGTGAAACAAAGCATATAAATGAACTACCCTGCCTGTTCATCTTCAATTGTAAACCAACATGAGTGACATGGTGTCAGACTGGATTCAGATTCAAGACCAGAAGGCACTCTGTTAATGATGGAGGAATACAGAGGAATAGATTATTCCTATTGCATGTATAACTCACAAAATAGGTCAGAAATGTACCTCAAGTATCAAAACTTAAACGATTTCTTATTAGGAAAATATAAAATGAAGCACTTACAATGCTCAAAATGAATTTCTAATTACACGAAATGTCCGAAACTAAAAAAATATTCAAAATAGTTAAGAAAAAGTTTGAAATAATGTCTGAATCACACAAAATGTATAAATTAAGGAAAATGACCACATTTTTTTACTATGAGCTACTTTTTCGTATTAATTAAAGCTATTTGAGATATCCAATGTGTACAGACTGTTTGCAAGTTTGTGCAGTATTACAGTGCAGTTATTCGCAAAATACAGCCATTTCAAAGGATATTTCGCAAAGTACAGTATTTTGAAGAGTTTATTATGCATATGAATGTTATAACAAGCACTGGCTGTATGTGCATGTTCATACACAATTATGAGGGCTATATTTTCAGTGCGTTTGGGCTTACTTTGTTGGCATGGCAGAAGGCTTTCATAGACCAACTCCACTTGTATTTGATAATATTGCACAGAATGTGTTTGAGAGCAAGAGTGTATTTTCATACAAGCTGCATTTTTGATAACGATAACTGTACAAAGGCATTTATTCTGCTTAATTTAGCTGGTTCAGAAGCCATAGAAAGAGTGTGTTCATTTATGTATGCACCTGTTGTATTTGTAGGAGAGAGGGAAAACCATCATACAGTGATACCAGCTGAGTCAAGGGAAGACCCCGGAGTGCCTAAAACGTAAATTTAGAGAAATGTGCAACCCCCAAACAAATATTACAATGTAAAGGCACTTATTTTACACAAGGGATAAATAGCCTCGTGAAACTTTTGCAGGACATATAACTGACTTGAAAAATAAAGCTAAAACGTGCAGATTTGGTGATTTAAGGGATGAGAAGATAAAAGAGAGACTTGTGTATGGTATTAAAGATGATGCTGTGAGAAAGATTCTGCTTTGTGACAGTTCTTTAACTTTGAATAAGGTCATTGAGATTTGCCAGATATAGAGAAAAGCACACAAATACCCTTACAAATGAGAAATGCATGCTTCCAGTATAGTCTAGTGCTCATGTTGACAGTATGCAGCATGTAGCTAAAAAACATGCCTAAGCACATGGGGGCTGCTGCAGGTGCTGTAACACTCCCTGGTAAACCCCATAGCTTTTAGCATATTCCAGAATGTGCACAGTCTCAGTGAAGCACAAGGTTGAGTCAGCAAACTCAAAGCATGTGCCCTCACCTAGCTTCAAAGTCATCCATCATAATTCTGGTGGCAATCGTGTCTAAAAGAAAAGTGCTTAGCTTTTGGTCAGCTATGCCACAGATGTAAAAAGTGGAATAATTTCCAAAGCTTTTGTAAATCAAATAAGGGGCATTCTTTTATTAAACGAGAACAAAGACAAGTTGATCGATTAGAAAGCTGTGACCCTACTTTTTTATGCTGATGGTGTGCCTGTGCTAATGCACTGATTTATGGGCAAAGAATGAAGTATTTTGTACTGTTCAGATAAATGGAAGATCCACAGAGCACAAAGTTGAGACAGGTTCAAAGTTCAATGTTATGTCAGCAAAAACATTTACTAGAGTACATGCTGGTGAGAAGCTTGATTTGGCAAAGTGTGCGAAGCTTGTTGCTTTTGGTGATGAAGAAATTCAAACCGAAGGTTCAGTAGTGCTTTCATGTTACTCTGCTGGAAACGGCTATGACTTGCAATTTTACATGATTAAAAGGCAAGTACAGTCATTATCAGGCCTCAGAGACAGTTTGAAAATGGGACTACTTTGATTTCACAAGGAAGTCCATCATGTTAGCTTGAAAAAACACTATTCTAATTTCACCCAGCCTATTTTTTCTACCTATGCTGATCTTTAAGGACAAACTAGCCAAACTCCCACTTGTGTACTCCATGAAGTCAGACCTTGAAGTCAACCCAGTTGCCAGACCAGCCCAGAAAGTTCAGTAGCTATGCAGAACAGAGTCAAGGCTGAACTAGATAAAATGGTGCAGCAAGGTGTAATATGTCCAGTACAAGAACCTAATGAATGGGCATCTTCCATGGTTGTTGCTCATAAGAAAAGAATATATGCAATTTGAACAAAGCACTGAAAAGCCCTCATCATCCAATGCATACAGTTAAAGAAGTCGCTGGTCTCATGCCAAATGCCACTGTTTTTTCTGTCTTGGATATAGAGAGTTAATTTTGGCAAATTTTGCTTGACCGAAAATCTTCACTCCTAACCACTTTCAATACTCCTTTTGGCAGGTACAGATTTTTGAGAACGCCATTTGGAATAAATTCTGCCAATGAAGTCTTCCAGCATGCAAGGGAGCAAATTTTTTCTGGGTATCCTTGTGCTATTATAGTCTATGACATTCTAGTAGGAGGTAATGGTGAAGCTGAGCATGACAGAAACCTTAAGAAAGTTCTGGAAAGAGAATATGAAGTGAATCTTAAGCTGAATCTGAAGCGCAAGTTCAGACTACAAGAAGTTACTTATGCTGGTCATTTATTTACCAGTTCAGGCTTACGACCAGATCCTTCAAAGCAAACAGCAATTCTCGAGATGCCAGCTTCAGACAATGTTCAAGCCATACAATGTTTTCTTGGCATGGAGCTGACATGCAAAGATGTATCTTGGCCATGGTCACAGCAACTCCAGACAGCATTTGATGCCCTGAAACAGAAAACTGCCAGTCCACCCACTCTCAGATACTATAATGTTCACAAACCAGTAGCTCTTTCTTATGATGCTTCGAACTTTGGTCTTGGTGGCGTCATTCTTCAAGAGGGTAGACCAGTAGCCTATGCGTCCAGAACTCTAACCCAAACTGAAATGTAATATGCGCAGATTGAGAAAGAACCCTTGGCAAATGTTTGCAAGTTGCATGATTATATTTATGGTAGACCAATCCAGATCAAAACAGATCACCAACCTCTAGTCACTATTTTGAGAAAGCCTGTGCATACAGCTCCAGCTAGACTGCAACACATGATGCTCAAATTGCAAAAGTATAATTTCAGTCTTTCTACATGAAAGGCAAACTTCTTTATCTTGCAGATACTTTATCCAGATCGACCAGAAATATCGCTGAACAGCATGAAAATGAGAAACTTGATTTTGAAGTCATGGAAGTGAAAATTTTTTTCCAGGCATCTTGATGAGCTTAGAAATCATACAGCATCAGATCCAGTTCTTCAGAAGCTCCACAACTTTATCAGTCGAGGATGGCTGTCAAAGCAATCCTGCTTACCAGTAGACCTGCAGCCTTATTTTCCTTACAGAGATGAGATGAAAGGAACAAAAATAATTGTTCCAAAATACTTGCAAAAAGAGTACATTACTATTTTGCCTCGTGGCAACCCAGGAACTGATTCTACCAAAAGAAGGGCGAGATGATTAGTATTTTAGCCTTGTCACAGAACATTGAAAGAGTACTTTCATATTGTTCTGTATGTAATAAACCACAACAGAATAGGATCATAGGAAGTTACTAGGCTATTGGCCCTGAGGACCTTACAGGCCTAACCAAGGATTTAGCCCATGTTCCAACAAGTCAGTACCATATGCCACTGTCCATCAGGGACATAGGTCGAATCCAGGGGTGTATTTTCTGTTCCCCATCCAGTTATCCAGGTTGCACTTAAAAAGGTTTAATGAGGTACTCTGTTTTACGTGGAGAGGGAGTCTATTCCACAAAAGGGGGAGTCTCGGGGACACACATCTGTCCCGCCAACAAGTCCTATTGATGTCACAGACCAGGTTGAGGTCTCGCCTGCAGGTTACTTGAGTGGAGCTTGACTTGCGGATATGCAGCAGTCCTATCAGAATAGGGTCTGAGATTGCTTTGTATGCCAGACAGAGGTCACCTCTGAGGAGTCTGCAGGAGATGGAGTAGAGAGGACATGGCTTTTAGCTTGTGTAGGGTAGATGTTTGAGGCCCTGGATTCTCCGGGTGAGGAATCTCGGTGATCTCTCCAGCTGCTGCATGTGCTTTATGAGGTACATGCCGAAAGGGGCATTGTATTCAATAATCAAGTCTTATAAGGGAAGAATACAGAGATGTTAGGCCCACCTTGTCCCTGGATGAAATACCCTTACTAATGAGGCGGGCCATGTAGAAAGCTTTCCATATAACTGAGGCAATATGGTGGTCAAAAGTCAGTTTGCTATCAACCTGGGTTCCAAAGTCCTTCATGACTGATTGCATGCTTAGTGCCTTATTATCAATGTGATAAATTTGTGGGGACATCATTCTCCCCAAAAGGGAAGATGATGCATTTTTTGGCATTCAGTTTGAGGCAATGTTTCTGGCACCAGTCATTTATTTGTTTGAGACCCTCTTGCAGGATGTCCACATCATTAGGGAACTTGATGACAGCACCCAACTTGCAGTCATCTACAAACTTGGTCAGCCATAGCCCACTAGATTTGGCCTGCACCTCTGAGAAGTATTTCCCAAACCGTAGAGGCCCTAAGACCAATCCCTGGCGTACATCACTTGTTACGGATATACTACTTGAGGTAGCTTCCCCTATTTCGACTAGGTGGGTTCTCTCAGGGAGCCAGCTTGCTACCCATCTGGTAACATTTGGATTGATGCCTGGTTGAGACCATATCTATTATACCTGAGTGGAGAATAGTATCGAAGGCCTTGGCCAGGTCAAGGTAGGCGATGTGCAGAGTGTTCCCCTCATCTATGGCCTTGGTGACTGTCTCAAAGTAGTCAACCAAATTTAACAGGCATGACCTCCCCCTTGATAAAACCAAACTGTGTGGGATCAAGTGTCTGGAGGTTGCCAATGTCCTTGTTAATGAGGTCCGTGACAATCCGCTCCATGGCCTTGCAGATCAGGCTAGTTAGGCTGATGGGTCTATAATTTCCTGGATCAGTGGATGCTCCACCTTTGTGCAAAGGGACGACAATAGCTGTCCTCCACTCAGCTGGGACGAAGCTGGTACTCAGGCTTTGGCTGAATAGGGTGCCTAATGGTCCTGCAAGTTCCTGCCTAAGTTCATGTATGATGCAGCCTGGGATCTTATCGGGTCCCATGGAGACTGCATTTTTTTGCCTTTGAGAGGGCAGTGACGACTTGCTCCCTAGATAGAGATAAGGGGAGGGGATGTCTTGTTTTACTGATGGGGGGGAGGGGGCAGAGAAATGAAGTTTTCACTGAACCTGTCTGCCAGCAGGTTGGGTATATTTATGTGGTGTCCTTGACCACCAGTTCTGAGCAGATCTGGGTGCCTCTCTTGAGACTGAGGACATATGTGAAGAAAGCCTTATGATTGTCTTTAGTAGATGTGACCAGTTTGGACTCAAAGTTTGCATTGGAGGATTTCACTAGTGCTGTTATTTGCTTGTCAGGCTAATGAGAGATTGCTTCCAATTACACCTGCTCCTTCTTGTTCCTGGACAGCAATTTTTTTCTTTTATTGTAGAGTTTATTTACTGTAGATGTCCACCAGACAGGTTTACTCTTCCTTGAGAGGATGATTTCATCCTGTCTGGTATTCCTGATTCAATGCAGCTATATAAATGCTCATATAGTACTTTGGTGTAAGTCTGGACATATGTGCCAGTTTCTGTGGAGGGGGAGTGGGAGCTGTGAAGCTGTTTATGCCTTCCCTCAGGAGGTTGTAATCAGCTTTGGAGAAGTTTTTTTGTTTGACCCTAAGTGGGGGGGGGGGGGGGGAGATGGTGACTTTGAAAGTGACTGCTTTGTGGTCGGATCTTACCAAGGATGATGACACTGTACAGAACCTGCAGCGGTTACTCATGTTGGCTAACACCAAGTCTAAGATATTTTCACCTCTTTTGGGGGTGTCAACTGGTCCAAGGCATTTGCATTGAAAAAAAATCAAGGAATATCTAGGCATGTGTGTTTTGGCAAGAGTACTTCTTCCAATGTATGGTTGGATAGTTAAAGTCACCCAGGACGGAGGTTAAAGGGTTGAATCTTGATAGATTCGAAGAGGTCCAGATAGGTGGAGTGGGCATCTTGAGTCAGAGTTGGAGGCCTCTATGATTTGAATAGGGGTCTTGTCAATTGTTAACTGCACCTGGAGCATTTCCTGAGCATCATACTGCCTGACCAGCCTAGTGGTGTGCATGTCTTTTATATATATTGCAATTCACCTCCTTTTGTTTTACTGCCCACGGCTTGAGGTCTGAATGAATGACAGGATGAGTAACTTGGTATGGCTGGGGTGCTCTCTGCAGCTTTGAACCAGGTTTCTGTGACTGCACAAATGTCAGCTTCTTCCAGGGTTAAGAATGCTTGCAATGAGTGCAGTTTCATGTTTAGACTCCTAGCGTTTATCATCATAAACTTTAATTTACACTTTGATTAAATTTTCATGTTGGTAGTTTTGACCTTATGGCATTGCCTAAAAAAGGCACTATGGGGGAGGCAAGAGCCTTTGCCAGGAGCCTGAAGCCCAAGGGAGACAGATGCAGGCCATCTCTGGCAAAACATCATGGCTTGTCACTCATGTCATCCCAGGCTGTCAGGTACTGGATCCCCTTTGAATGACACCAGAAACTAAGCCAGTTGTTAAAGTCCATCATTTTCTGTTTGTATTGAAGCATCATTCTGGGTGATGGTAGAATGCTGCTTAAGAATAGGGTCATACCTGCCCGACACACACACACACACACACACACACACACACACACACACACACACACACACACACACACAGCGAGTTCGATCATGTCTCGCTTCATATAGTCCAGGGAGGTACATTCAAGTCATTCACTCCAACATGGACTATTACAGAGTCACAGCAGTACCTGTTGAGAGACTTGAGTGCATTGGTGATATGGCGGATTTTGGCACCAGACAAACAACTAACCGTGACTTTCTTATTATCTGGCCTGGTGAGGGGAACATCTGTGTCTCACACAATGGAGTCTCCTATGACTAATATGTTGGGTTTATGTTTAGGCCTTAGTGGCTGTGAGACACAGGTGTGTGGACTGTGTGTGGTGTGGTGGGCAGTGGAGTTTGCGTGGGTTTATGCCTCGGAGGTCTCTCTTGTTTGGGTATGCTTTTGTTGAGGGCCACCATATATGTGGGAGTGTGTTGTGTTGGTGTGGGTTGGTGTTTGAGGTGTGGTTTTCATGTTGCCAACCTTCTTAGTGCCACATAATACTGGTTTGTGGGGGAAGAGAGCAACAACACTAGGTACTTGATGTAACTGCATCTCTCACAAATTGTGTTCCTAGGTGGTAGTAATAGAGGGTCGTCCGTGTACCCGGGGCACTTGCGATACTGTCTCAGGATGCGCATATCGACCAAAGACAGTGTAGCAACTGCCTCATGTACACGGGCAACCATTTCAGCTAAACCAGATTCTTGAACTACCTTGGTCAACAGTGGCTACGGACATTTTCGAATAAAATAGTCACCATTACTTTTAGAAGACTCTTATTCTAATTGGTTTGAGATTGACCTACTTCCTAATCTAGTGTCTAGTACTGTCATTACTAAGTTGAAGCATCATTTTGCAGTCCATGGTAGTCAGCACAGTTATTTCTGACAATTGTACACAGTTTACAAGCCAGAAGTTAAAAAGATTTGCTGATGAGTGGGACTTGACTCATGTTACGAGTAGTCCTGAGTACCCACAGTCAAATGGTTTGGCAGAACATGCAGTTCAAAGAGCAAAACAGTTACTAGAGAAGTCAAAAGGAGACAATAGTGATGTTTTCTTGAATCTCAGAAATATTCCTCATGATACACATCTTGGTTCACCTGCACAGAGACTTCTGTCAAGACAAACCAGAACCACTTTACCAATTAGCAGTAATCTATTGGTTCACTGTGTCAAGAACAGATCAGTGAAAGCCCATCTTTTTGAAGAAGCACTCATCTCAGAAGTCCTGTTATGACAAGACCAGCAAACCGCTCAATCCATTATGAGAAGGGGAGATAGTGAGGCTGCAGACATCCAAAGGTTTTGATCAGACTGGTGTCATGAAAAGTGCATGTCCAGAGCAGAGATCGTAGATTGTGGAATCGCAGACATTTGGTCCCAGTGTCTGAGCCTGTATTGCAGTATCATACCTGCGAGAAAGACTAAATCTGAGTGAGTTATCCAGCTTTCCAGTAAATATCCCTGGTCCTAAGAAGAATCCCGAAACTTCTGAAACTGTTAGTTCACCAATGACAGTCCCTATTGCTAAACCCAGTTCTGATTGCTGTATTACTAGATCAGATCGCATTTCCAGACCATGTTCCAGATACACGGCAGCTTGGACATTAATGTTGTTTATTTCTCAGTGTCTGTATATTTGCTTGTCTTTTCCAAATATCACTTTACTATAGGCAATTCATTAGAAAAAGGGGATGTAGATCAATATGTATGTATACTTTTAAGAAGCTTTCCATGGACTTGCACAAGTGTATAAATACTGAGCATGTGTGAACCTGACTGCCATTTTTAGTAAGCTGTTGAGATGTAAGCATGCCTCTCTGTGTAGTCTGCCAGTTAATCCGTTCGTTTATATTTTGTAATGCTATCTAACCTGATGTGTTTCATTGTAATAAAGCATATAAATGAACTACCCTGCCTGTTTGTCTTCAATTGTAAACCAAGACGAGCGAAATCTACCAAAAGAAAAATCATGCTATTTGGTACCCAAAACTGCTGTTCCTTCTGACTTAGCCATTCTAGACTTACAAAACAAGCAGCCTGCTAAAAAAAAACAATACTAGTTTCAAACACTTCAGCCTACAGATTTATCAAAATCTCAATTTCCAACAAAACAGCAATAAAACCAGATCCAAAATATAAATTACCGTCAATTGGGCATGTAAATCTCCCACTTCTTATTTCCTGTGGCCAGAGAAGCCAAAGCTAGGGAAAATCTTTGTCACAGTTACAGTATGATCTTCCAATGACAGGCCTCACCTAAAACAACAAGCTATAAAAATTCTAAGAAAATCTGCTGATTTATCTCCCTTGCCTAAAGAACAGACCACAACTGCCAACTGCTCAGTTCTTCAGAAGTCTGACTAGTGTCCGGGGGGGCTAATGGGAAAATCTCATTCTAAGTTCCCTGTTATTTAAACTAAACCAAAATTCGTTCCCCCTGGTTGACAGATGTACAGTTAGGTGAAGTCTACAGTCCCAGATATCAACCAAAGAGTTCCTCCTCATCCAATTCCCCCCAACAACCCACATTCACCTCCACTTCACTACCACCTCTATCTAACCCACTGCATGCAGCTTATAGTTCGTTCTCTCTACAACTAACACTATATATTCCAACATAAAATCCAACCCCCTTCATCCCCTCATACATTCAACTTTCTTCTTTCATATACTGACTTTGCTGTTTAATCTACTTATATAGTGGAAAAAACTGACTGGTGTTGAATGTCCTTTGTCATACTTTCAACGTATTTTTATTTACAATATATTTTTATCCTGCTTTTATCACATTTTCACATTGCAGACCTAAAATGCATCGTATCAACACTGAGACTGAGCCAGGAATAGCTCTTGCTGGATCAGTGCTCTACTCCAACAAACAAATTACTTGGTAAAGCTTCAAACTGCAGTAACAGCAGGTCAAATGGCAGGTAAGTAACAGGAAATTGGAGTCACAATATGCACAGTGAGAAGCTTGCCTGTCACCTTTAAATAACGGAGATATGTCAATAAGCATTCTGCATAAATACAGAAAGTGGTGACTGTAATATGTCAACATCTTGAATTTCTTTTCACTGTCTTGTCCAGTCTGTCCAAAGTTTCAAATTTTAGAGATTCAGAATAAGCTTCCACTCACCTTCTTTGTTTGAAAACAGGAAGAAACTTAAACGGATAGTAGCTGTACTGTTTGAATATACAGCAACTATTATAAGCCATATCAAGTGAATATGATCTCTGCGTTATATAAAACTAGCTCTTTAACTGGATATAAATGATGTAGCTTTCTGACATCACTTACATGACTCATCTAATATCTGTCACCAGTGATAATGTGCATGGCAGAGGAAAGATATAATGGAGAAGACTGTGACTGATGAAGGAGCAGCCATTGGATGCGCGGCCCTGATGTTAAGTGGCACATGAATTTCCAGGCTTGCTGTTTCTTGCCTATTAGTTTGCAAAATTCAACATAGACTAGACAGGGAACTAGCTACAATACTTCAGAAATGGAGAACAGAATTTCCATTTTACATTTCATGTGGCCAAGGGGGACCAAAACAAACTCTTGCCCAAAGGAGGGGGTGGGGAGAGGGGGCTTGCAGCTGACACAACATCTTCACTATACTAAGTCTATGGCAAGTGCTCATGTCTATTAATAGACTCGGTTTGGCTAGAGTGTGCTGCACTCCTTGGTAAAGTTAATTTGCCCAAGTCTGGCTGTTCATTCCTGGCATATGTATCTAAGACATCCGCAGTATGTTGTTACAAGGGACCCGTACTTACCAATCACCAAAAAGGGAAAAGGACAGGCTTACTGTCTCCTTCTGTTAAGTGAATGTAATGACAAAAAAGTGTGCCAACATCAACTTAACCAGTTTATTCACTGCCCAAACCCATAGCTGAGAGCTGGACCTAGGCCATATGAAAAGTACAGTTTTGTACCTACCATAAATGTAGATGTCCGATAGGCATGCATCTGCAGTCCTTACAAATGGGTTGTCCTGTCGTCAGGCAGCCCTTCGGTCGGCCGGATTCCAAAGTCTGGGTCTGGCCTCGGCTGGTGTCGCACTTCACCCGACGTCATAGCTGCAGTTCTTCGGGTATAAAGGTATCAGCCGACGCCATTTTCCTCAGTGTTTCTTGCCCCAGATGCCAGGTGCCCTCTAGGAAGGCTAAATTTGGATAAATGCAAATGGTTCCAAATAGTAGAGAGCAAACAAAAATAAGCATGTATGTACATATATACAAACAAATACACCATAATAGATTCCCCAGCTAGCTACAAGATGGGCAAATACCCTAGGAGTACCACAGAGGGGAAGGAGGGTGGGTAATCCTGACTGCAGATGCATGCCTATCGGACATCTACATTTATGGTAGGTACAAAACTGTACTATGTCCTTCAAGGATGCATCTGCAGTCCTTACAAATGGGTAGAATACCAAAGCCAAACTGTGGGAGGAGGAGAAATAAGATTATGGTGTAGTTAAGATCCCTTGCAAAACAGCAGTGGCAAAACCTGCTCGGGATCTGGAGTATAAAGGTAAATTATAATGCTTGGCAAATGTATGCACGGAGCTCCAAGTAGCAGCCTCTAAAATGTCTTTGGTAGCCACTCCTCGTAAAAAAGCTGTGGTAGTGGCTGTAGCTCTTGTAGAGTGAGGCCTGATGTTTACTGGAGTTTTCTTCCCATGGTAGGAATAACAAAATCTAATGCAATTTCCTATCCACTTAGAGATTGTCCGTTTCGAAATTGCTTTTCCTTCCATTCCTGTTGCATATGCTACCAGTAGCTGGTCAGTTTTTTTATTGCTCTTGGTCCTGTCCAGGTAGTAACGCAATTGTCTATGTACATCCAAGGTATGCAACAGTCTTTCTCCCCTGTTCTGTGGGTTGGGGAAGAATGTAGGTAGGTGGATAGCTTGATTTAAAGATACCCTGGAGACCACCTTTGGCATAAAAGTAGGATTAGTTCTCATGGACACTATCTTGATGGAAGATCAGGAAGGGCTGTACTGCCATTAATGCCTGTAGCTCGGATACCCTTCTTGCTGAAGTGATTGCAAGCAGGAAAGCAGTTTTCCATGATAAGTACTGTAATTCTGCTGTTGCTGCTGGTTCGAAAGGAGAGTGTAAACTTTTCTAGCACAAAGTTCAAGTCCCATGCTGGCAATGGTGGCTTCCTAGGTGGTTTTACGTTTTTAATTCCTCTCAGAAACTGCCTGAGTAGAGGATGTGAGAAGACTGGAGGATCCAAGTTGTATTCTGCTGAAATAGCTGATGCATGAATCTTAATGGAAGAATAGGACAGGCCGTTGTGGAAGAGCTCTGCCAAGTATTCCAGGACGTTAGCTATGTTTACCAGTGCCACATTTTTTCCTTTTGCAGTACTCCAAATGAGATATCTTTTCCATTTTGCTGAATAATTTTTCTTGTTGAGGGTCTGAGCCTCCAAGATAATGTCTTTAACCCTTTGAGATAAATCTGGGTTATTTGGTCTTATGCAATGCTCCAGGCAGCCAGCTGCAGTGTTTTCAGGTTTGGATGTAGGGTTTTGAAGTTGTTCTGTGTTAACAGCAGGGGAACAAGGGGCAGAGGCCATATTTGTTCTCGAGACATGCTCCTCAGTAATGGGTACCAATGTTGCCTTGGCCAGTCTGGAGCTATCAGGATGATCCTTGGACGGTCTTCTTTGATCTTCAATAGCACCTTGTGCATCAAAGGAAGAGGTGGGAATGCATATGCTGTCAGGTTTTTCCAACTGAAGGATAGGAGTCCACTTTCCAAGCAAGTGGGTGGTACGTCCTTGTGCAGAATTTTTCAGTTGGTGGTTGTGTGGGGATGCAAATAAGTCTATTTTGGTAGTCCCCATTTCCCTGTAATGGTTTTGAAGATGTCGGATGCAGCATCCATTCGTGAGCATCCGTGGTAGTTCTGCTTAGGATGTCTGCTAGTATATTTTCTTTTCCTGGCACAAAATTGCTTGTAACTGAATGTTGAAGCTCAGGGCCACATTCAGAGGTCCATTGCCATCCGGCATAGAGGGTATGAATGTGTGCCTCCCTGTTTGTTGATGTACCACATAACTGTGGTGTTGTCCGTCCTTATCAGCAGTTGACCCTGTTGAAGAAATGGTCTGAATGCCTTAATTGCCAGTTTTACTGCCAGCATTTCCTTTTGATTTATGTGTAGGTGCAGCTGGTCTTGAGTCCATAAGCCTTGTATGCACTTGTCCAGCATGTGTGCCCCAACCGAGGTCTGAGGCGTCTGTTGTGATGGCCTGGCTTGGCTGAGTGTTGTGGAAGGGCAGTCCCTTGTTTAATTGACAGGCCTGAGCCCACCATTGGAATTCTTGCTTCAGGCATGGAATTATTGGAATTTGGGTTTCTAGGCTGTGCTTGTGCTGAGACCATAAATTCCTTAGGTACCACTGTAACTTTCTCATATGTAGTCTGGCATTTGGAACCAATATTATGCAGGATGCCATGTAACCGAGGGCTTGCAGGACTTTTCTTGCTGTTAGCTGGTTCTGCTTTGTTAATGCCATGAAGTAGAGAGGAGTTGCTCCTGTTTTTCTACTGTCAGGAATGCCATTTGTTTTGATGTGTCCAGATCTGCACCCAAGAAGGTTATCCTTTGGGATGGTATCAGCCTTGACTTTTTTATATTGACTGTGTATCCCAGGGCTTGTAGTAGATGAATGACCCTTTCCAAATCTTTTGTTAATTTGTTTTTGTTGTCCGCTTGTAACAGGCAGTCGTCCAGGTAAGGGTAAATTTGAATTCCCTGAAGCCTGCAATGAGCAATTACTGATGCCAGGCATTTCGTGAATACTCTGGGCAGTAGATAAGCCAAAGGGCAATGCTGAGAATTGATAATGCTCTGATCCTGCAAGAAATCTGAGGTATCTTCTGCAATTTGGTCGTATGGGGACGTGCAGGTATGCCTCCTTGAGATTTAGAGTTACCAGCCAAGACTCCTTGCCCAGCATGGGAAGAAGCTGCTGTAGGGTCAGCATTTTGAATTTTGGAACAATGAGGTATGTGTTTAAAGCGGACAGGTCGAGAATAGGTCTCCATTGGTTTTCTTTTCTTGGTACCAGGAAGAGTCTGGAGTAAAATCCTTGCCCTTGTTCCATAGATGGTACCCTTTCTACAGCTCTCATCCTTAGTAAGTGAGTTATTTGTTCTAGAGCTTCTGTCTTCTGATTTGGAGGTAGGTTTGGCATTCCTCTCTTCCTTGGTAGAGTATGGAAGTGAAACCTGTAACCTTGGTCTATTGTCTGTAAAATCCATTTGTCTCCTGTGATGTAATGTCAGTTTACTGAAAATAAGGCTAGCTTCCCGCCTAAGGGTGCTTCTAGTTGTTCCCTGGTAGGCGGTGCCAGAGCCAAGTCACTGTGATTGTCCTGTGGAAGTGGTGGTGGCTGGATCTGTGGCTGCACCTCGCTGGTTGTTATTTTGCCACTGACGTCCCCTGTAGGCACCTCTGGATTGACCCCTGCCTCTTGATATTCCTGCCTCTCGGAGCTCTGGAGGTGTCTGGAAAGGACCAATTCTTGGAAGGCCAGTTCCTGCTAAACCTTGGAGGCTGGACCTGCAAGAAATCCTTGACTGTCTGGACAGATTTTGCTTTCTCTTCCACCCTCTTCAGCACCTGCAGTGCAGGGGAGCCAAACAAATTGAGCTTATCCATGGGAGCATCTAGGAGCTTTGATTTAACATGGTCTGGTAAGGACTGCTCTTTTAACCATGCATGTCTTTTGATCACTGTGCCAGTCATGGCTGATCAAAAGGAAGCCTCCAGTGCATCATAGCCGCATTTTAAGGAATGATTACTGACCTGCTGAATGTTATGTACCATTTCCTGTACAGATTTTTTATCTAATGGTTCATCAGGTTAGTTTTTTAGTTAACTGGTCTAACATAAATTCCTGATACTGAATCATGTGGAATTGGCAGTTTAAGGCCCTAGCTGAAAGAGTAGCAGAAGTGTAAACTTTTTTACCCCATCTCTCTAAGGCCCTAGATTCCCTTTCAGAGGGAGGGTTTTGGCGGAGGTAGCTGCTACAGCCTTGGGTCCCTGGGAGATAGTTTGGGATCTGCAAAGGGGCCTTATACAAATGATAATGTGTCCGAACCCTGTAGTACCTATCGGGCTTAGCGGGGCGGAGGTAGAGAATCAGGAGCAGTACAAGCATCATTAAATGCATCATCCACAACAGTAAGTACTGGAGGAATGGCTAAAGGCCCATGCTGTGGCAAATGCAAAAAGGTTCTAAGCCTTTTCCTAGAGTCTGAAAAATCCTGGCCCTGCCATTGAAATTGTTCCCTCATAGCATGCAAGGTTTCCCCAAAAGAAAATTCCTCAGGCGGAGAGGCAGAAGGAATGGACTCTTCTGCATCAGAGTCCTCATAAGGAGAAAAGGGGCCCTCTGGAGGGTTTGAATTATCTGAATCATCAGAGGAGTCATCTGAAGAAACTGGCTCAGGGAGCTCTACTTTAGTCCTCTTCTCTGGAGGTGGGTGAGAGGCCCTGTCTGGATGTGGTTGGGATCCCCAGATCAAAGAAATGAGATCCTCTGCTAGACTAAGCATTTGTGAACTAGAGCTAGGCCTGTGAGAGGGGGTCTTAGCAGGCACAGTTTTGGTAGTTTTTGCTGCTTTAGCCCTGGCAAAGGCCTTAATCGACATGGATGCAGGAGGCCTAGCAGCTCCACGTGCAGGGGTGGATATATCCAAAGGGATAGTGTCAGATAAATCCTGTGAACCTGCAAGAGCAGGTGGGATTTCAGTAGCAGATTCAGCCAAGCTAGATGAGGCCTCGGTAAGAGGTAAGTTTTCGGCCGAAGGAAGAACCGTGGACTCGGTTTCAGCGAAACAGAGACACTCACGGTTGGCTTAACCGCGGTTTCGGCCGAAACCGCGGACCGCGAGTGTCGGTCCTTTTGCTTGCGCTTTTTAGAAATTTGCGTAGTCGGAGTATCCGACGGCATAATGTAAGCAAAAGCGGAGCCGAAAAACTCTTCAGCAAATTCCGACCGACGTCTAAGCGTCCGTCGGTTGAAAGAAGCACAGGCTAGACAAGCTGCTACGTCGTGGTCTGGGCCTAAGCAAGGTAAGCAGTAAGAGTGGAAATCTTTATGAGGTATTTGTTTCCCACAAGTTAAACAGTTATTCACTTTTTCTGACATCGGCTGAGGCAAGAAAGAGTCCCCAACGGGGTACTTAGCTTTTTAGAAGTCTTCGGTAGTAGTAATCTCTGGTTCTGACCGACCGGCACTTGCGAACAGCTTCTGCTTCGGGCGCCACGCGGCAAGAAAGACTGAGGAAAATGGCGTCGGCTGATGCCTTTATACCCGAAGAACTGCAGCTATGACGTCGGGTGAAGTGCAACACCAGCCGAGGCCAGACCCAGACTTTGGAATCCGGCCGACCGAAGGGCTGCCTGACGACAGGACAACCCATTTGTAAGGACTGCAGATGCATCCTTGAAGGACATCGTAGAAACACACAGAAAAGGAAAATAGAGTCACCATGCACTTCAGGCAGTAAAAATTTATAGTTGTGTACACTTACCATAAATGTAGATGTTCGAGTGTATTCACTGTTGCAGTCATCACATTTGGGTTATCTGCATGCAGGTAACACTCAGCTGGCATGAATACCAGACTCTTGGATTCCTGCATTGGATGCTCTCTCTTCTTCCATGACGTCAGGTCTTCAGGGGTATAAAACATGCAGCTGACGCCATTACATCAGTCTTTCTTGCCCCATATGTCAGGTGCCCCCACAATGGGAAGCAATTATATGTTATAGTACACCTCCATCAAAAAGCAAACACACCAGAAAACGTAAATACACCAAACAAGAAGGAAAGGTAGAGCCAAGAGAAGTCAGGGGGCTGGAGGGACGGTAACCAGACCTGCAACAGTGAATACACTCTAACATCTACATTTATGGTAAGTGTATACAACTGTACTATGTTCTTCATGTTTCACTGTTGCAGTCATGACATTTGGGTTGATTCCCAAAGTTAAGGAAGGGAGGAGGAAGTTAGAGAGCATTAGGGCCAGCTATTAAGCCCTGCAAGACTGCAGTGGCAAAACCAGCTCTGGATTTAGAAAAAATAGGCATGTGGTAATGCTTGGTGACGGTATGTACAAAGCTCCAGGTAGCAGCTTCTAGGAGTATGGCTCCAGGAACACTATCTTTTCACTTTTCAGCATAGGATTCTCTAGTACTAGTCCTCCTTGCCTCCAGAATGACATCTAGCACCTGCTTACTGAGGGATGTTATTGGAGAGCTCAAGGAATTAGCCAGGTTGCAAGGTTCAGGGTTTGAAGCTAAGGGTGCAGAATCTGGCCCGCCTGCTGGGACAGCAGGGAAGGGGTCTGGGGAAGGTGCCATGGTTCCAGCAGTGTCATGCTGCGCAAAAGGGGGTACCAGTGTTGGCATGGCCAGGCTGGTGCAATCAGTATTGTCCTTGGCTTGTCCTGTTTGATCTTTTGCAGAACCTTCGAGAGGAGAGGCAGAGGGGGAAAGACATAAACAGAGAGGCTTTCCCAGGTAAAGGACAGGGCATCCACTTTCCAAGCTTGACTGTGGGAAGTCTTTGTGCAGAACTTGTCCAACTGGTAGATCTGAGGGGAGGCAAACAGGTCTACCTCTGGAGTCCCCCATTTGTTCAAGAGGTTGAATATTTTTGGTTCCAGTTTCCATTCATGTGGGTCCATGAGATTTCTGCTTAGGTAGTCTGCCAGTGAATTTAGCTTACCTGGCAGGAATTGAGCTTGTAGGTGCACTTGGTAGCTGAAGGCCGTGTTCCACAGAGCCATGGCTAGTCTGCAGAGAGGGTACGAGTGGGATCCCCCCCTGCTTGTTTATGTACCACATAACTGTGGTGTTGTCTTGTCTTTGCCAATAGTTGTCCTGGAATAATGCGGTCCTTCCTTAAAGGCTGTCAGGGAATTTTGTGCAGCTAACATTTCTTTTTGTTTGATATGCAGGTGCATCTGTTTCGGGTTCCATTTGCCCTGAATGCATTGCCCTGCCAAGTGAGCCCCTCATGCATAGTCTGTTGTTACGGTTTGGGCGGCAAGGGGTAGAGTGAAAGGGAGCCCCTTGTTGTGGTAGCAGGCCTCTTCCTACCAAAGGAATTCTGTCTTTATACAAGGAATTATAGGAATCATTGATTCCAGGTCCTGAGAATGTTGATACCATAGGCTTTTTGATACTATTGTAGTTTCCTCATATGCAGTCTTGCACATGGAATTATTAGAATGCAAGAGGCCATGAACTCCAGGGCTTGCAGAATTTTCCTTGCAGATAGCTGGGTCTTTGTGGCCCAATAGTTTGAAGTAGGTTGTCACATAAATTTGTTTCTCTGGAGTGAGGAAAGCCATCTGGGAAGCTGTGTTCAAGCTTGCTCCCAGGAATACAACCTGTTGGCAGGGTACTAAGTGAGATTTCTTTTCGTTTATGGTGTACCCCAGTGAAGTTAGAAGTTTCTTTACAAATGCCAGATGTTTTGATAGCAAGTCCTGGCTTTCTGCCTGAATTCGACAATCATCCAAGTATAGGTATATTTGAATATTTCTCTGCCTGCGAAATGCAATGGCTGGAGCTAGACACTTTGTGAATACCCTGGGCGCAGTAGATAAGCCAAAGGGAAGTGCAGAGAACTGACAGTGCATGGAGCCTGCCCTGAAGCGTAGGTATTTCCTGCAAGCTTTCCTTATTGGAATGTGCAAGCAAGTTTCCTTTAAGTCTAAGGTTACCAACCAGGCATCTTTGCCTAGCATAGGAAGCAGCTGTTGAAGTGTTAGCATTTTGAATTTTGGGATTACCAGAAAGGTGTTTAGAATAGAGAGGTCCAGGATAAGATGCCAAACCTTGTCCCCTTTGTTCTGCTGGGACAGGTTGAATAGCCCTGATACTTAGAAGAGAGAACCTGCTGTTGGGCCTCCGCCTATTGATTTGGGGGTAGGTCTGGCCAACCGTTTGGGGTTGGTAGGGTGTGGAAGTGGAATCTGTATCCTTGGGAAACTATATTCAAAACCCATTTGTCCTGGGTAATGAGTTCCCAGTT
Organism: Protopterus annectens; assembly: GCF_019279795.1. Taxonomy (NCBI): domain Eukaryota; kingdom Metazoa; phylum Chordata; order Ceratodontiformes; family Protopteridae; genus Protopterus; species Protopterus annectens. The sequence goes on along the minus strand of NC_056735.1, from coordinate 1,251,453,271 downwards.
TTTTGCATGCAGGGCGAGCTTTCGCAGGCAGTTGAGCAGGGCTTGGAAGGGTTAAGTTTAAGTCATTGTGCCATTTTGGTGTAGAGGGTGGCTTACTACTCCATGCTTTTGAAGTGGGAGCCCCCCACTGCTTAGGCCTGTGCGTAGCCTGAGACTAACCTAGGTGGTCTGTTGTTCCTGGGTTTGGACTCAAAAGGCCAGGAAGAAACTGGAAAGGACCAATTCTTTGAAGTCCAACGCCTACTAAATCTGGGAGGCTGTACTTGTAGGAAATCTTTAACAGTTTGCATAGAATTAGCTTTTTCCTCCATCCTTTTGAAAATGACTTCTGCTTTGCTGCCAAGCAGGCGGTCTTGGTTTAAGGGAGCATCCAGTAATTTAGCTTTAACATGATCTGGCAAATGTTGCTCCTTAAGCCAAGCATGCCTTCTATGTACAGACCCAGTGACAGCAGCCCTGTAAGATACTTCTAGAGAGTCAAAACCACACTGCAAAGTATGTTTACCAATTTGTTCTGCAGAATGCATTAAATCCTGTAATTCTGTGTGTTCAGCACAGTCAGGAATCAAGATCATTTTCTGTTTAAGCAGTCCCATAATATGCTGCTGGTACTTTAGCATATGAAACTGGCAATTTAAAGCCCTAATGGCCAAAGCAGCAGAAGTGTATACCTTCTTACCCCATCTGTCGAAGGCTCTAGAATCTCTACCAGAAGGGGTAGGATTTTTGGCAGCAGTAGCCTTAACGCCTTTTGGTCCTTGGGAAATGGTCTCTGGATCCGCAGTAGGATTCTTGAAGAGGAACTTGAGAGAGTCAGGTACTCTGTAATACCGGTCAGGTTTTCTGGGAGCTGGAGGTAAAGTGTCTGGGGAAAGGCTAGATTCCAAGAAAGCATCATCTATTATGTCCAGAACAGGAGGGATAGCTAAAGGCCTGTGTTGAGGAAAGAGTAAGAATTCCCTAAGCCTCTTTTTGGAGTCAGAGTAATCCTGGCTTTCCCAGCGAAAATGCTCCCTAAGAGTGTGCAAGTTTTCACCAAATGAAAAATCTTCTGGAGGGGAAGCAGAGGGAATGTAATCCTCTCCCTCAGAATTCTCATAGGTAGATAAGGGCAAATCCTGGTAATCAGAAGGAACAGAAATATCAGATTCCTGATCAGAAGAATCAGAAGGAAAATCAGTTCTAGGTCTCTCAGAGGGGGAAGGCTGGCTTCTCCTAATTAAGGTAATAAGGTCTTCAGCCATTCTAAGCATTTGTTTTTTTAGGCATATGGGCCTGAGCATGCGGTTTGGACATCAGTTTTCTAGGCATGGTGCGAGTTTTAGGCCTGGATGAAGAAGATGGTGTCGGTTTAAAATGCGAGTCTGTAGGCCTGAATACACCCTCAGAAGCCGGTGCCTGCACAGCAGCTCCGGACCCATCCAAGGTAGAGACATCCGCAGGTTCCACAGTCGAAGAAGCACCTTGAGGCATACCGGACTCAGAATGGGTCTCAGTAGAGGCCTGCGAATTGGAACTAGCGGGTATCAGGGGCTATGAAAGCACCTCACTGAGTACCAACACAGACTGGCGACTAGCTTAACGGAAGCGTTGTTGACAGTTTTGAACCTATGCGGTCTGTCTCTGTCTTTATCCTTATGTTTTTTCGGAAGATTGGTAGTCGGATGGCTTAACAAAGCCATTTCGGAGTACGGATACAGAGTACCAAAATAATTTGCTGCAAAGATAGCCCGACGACAAATAATTCAGGGATTGAACAAGGCACAAAACCGAAAGCGAGGGATGTCGTGGTCTGGGCCTAAGCAGGGAATGCAATATGAGTGAAAATCTTTATGAGGTACTTGCTTCCACAGGTAAGACAATTGTTAACTTTTACGGACAGAGCAAGAAAAAAAGAACCCCAACAGGGTACTTATCTTTTATTGAAGACTTTGGTTCTGAAACTCAAAAATGAAAATTTCAGGAGTCAGCTGACTGGCACTTGTGAACTGCTTCTGCTTTGGGGACCGCACGGCAAGAAAGACTGATGTAATGGCATTGGCTGCATGTTTTATACCCCTGGCAACATGGAAGAAGAGACAGCATCCGACACAGGAATCCAAGACTCTGATATTCAGGCTGGCTGAGGGCTACCTGCAGGCAGATAACCCAAATGTGATGACTGCAACAGTGAAACACGAAGAACATCAGAAATGAGTAGTATGTGCAGTATACTGCGTTTTATACCTGGGTCTCCACTAACTGCCATTGTGCAAGATTACTTATATAAACCTCTAGAGCTCTATTACCATGGGAAAAAAATATAAGACAAGCAAACTATGGGCACCCACCTACATCTATTTTATATTCTGAATTCTTATGATGAACATGTACATTTACTCTAAATTTTATGTTGTGATTCACATTTGCATAGAAGTTTTAACACAAGACAGTCATCCTTTAATAGAAATCAGAAACTGGATTTAACATCTTTCACATATTTCTTTGCCAAGATAAATAAAAAGAAGCATACCTTTCTAATGGAGGCCAACCTATTCATGACTAAGGAGTCTTCTCTACCATCATCATCATCATCAAAGTCTAAGACCGGAATACTGAAACTATCACACATACTGCTAAATTTTGGTCCTTCATCACGAGGGTCAAATGGATCCACAATAATGGGCTCCGTACCTTTAATTTCACAGCGACAAAAGGGACAGCCCTGGCCCTCAGAATCCTGTAGAGAGAATTTAGATTTAATGTTAATACACATACACAGCAAAAAATAAAATACATAAAAAGTTATGCCACTCAAATACAGAGTTAAACATGTTACACTATCAAATGTGAGCTAATGGCAGCTGTCATTCGAGGTAACAAATGGGTTCATCAGTAACTAGTTGGGCATTTATCCAAAGATCAATGGCTTGGACTACTGTTCTTATAAAATACACATACTGAATGACAGTCTCTCTCTTTCACAAACCTATGTGTTTTCAACATGATTAAACATTTATAACAAATGCAGGAGTTCAGGATTCCAAGATGGCAATGGTAGTAAAATTAGCTAAAAGACAGAGCTGTGGGCTGAAAAATGGTAAAACAAGAAAAGCATGCACACCATTGTAAATTTTTAACAGGAATTGTTTGCTGAAGTGTTTAAGACTTCCAGGTGGTCAACAAAGAGAAGAAAAAGTGAAGTAAAAGGGAGAAGTGTAAAAAGTAAGAAAGGAACTGAAAGAAGAGTTGAAGCAGACAAGGGATGAACAGAAGGCAGCTGAGGGAGAAATCTCCTCGGTCATTCAAGGCAGAAAGAGATTGACCAAAACTGCCCTAGTAGGCAAGTAACAGACGGTTGAAGAAATGATGAATGAAAAGTAATATATAATCCAATGGAAACAAATAAGCAATAACGTGCAAAGCTAACTCTGGTAATGCTTGCACTAGGTTTAGAAGTGAAAGCAACGTTAGTAAAATAAGTATGCTGACTGAAAATAGGACCGATATGATTAGCATGCTTTTTTTCTCTTTATCAAGCCATGAAAAATAGCAATTTCTATCAAAAAAGTAGGGAAAGTGACACTTGTAAACTGAATTTGGGGAAAATCTGCATCCAATGGCGTTAGGCATCTGCCGCCCAAAGGTAGACCATCTTTAAAAAGTGAAAAAAGAACAAATTATTAGAAAGCGAAAGAAGAAATGGGCCAACCATAATGACTATTTAATCTAAGGACTGTAGCACCCATAAGATGACGGAGAATCTAGAATTAATTCACAAGAAATTATTCAAGTTAAGTGGTACACAAACAATATATCACAATGAACAGCAGAAGACTGGATACTACAGAGGAAAGCTCTGAACACCCCATTTGGATGATACTATGAATCTGAAAAATCCAGCTTGGAAATGAAGGAAAGAATGGCAGAATGCGAGTTTGGCAAGTAACTCCTTGTCTGAGGCAATGGACCTAGAGGACAGAGCTAGGATGGAAAATCTCCATTTCATAACAGTTCTGGAGAAGTTGGAATGGGAAAAGAATACATGTTTTTTGGTGTGTGGGTAAATCTTTGTTAATAAAAACAACAATAGTTTTTACAATAGTTTAAGATAAATGGTCTAGGAGTCAAAAATTTACTATATAACCTGAACAGAGTTCTTGATCATGTGTGGGGTCAACATGGAGCAAGCAGAAGCACAAAGCTTGTGCAATTGTGCAGGGAGGACATGTTTTGAATACATTACAGTATAAAAAATGAGAGCAGTAAGGTGCCAACAGTCTCACAAAATAGTTGTTGGTTTAAAAGTGCTAGTGCAAGAAAGCACACTGACCCTTATGGTCAAGATGGGTCAGTCATTAACAGTTGCCACACCATGCATATAGTTGGGAGTTGTGCTTATTTAGTTTGCACTACGTTCTTGAATTTTTTGGATAGTGATAAAGAATAGTTGTGTAAAATCTTACCATAGCAAAAAAGAAATGCTGCTCCACACCGTCAAACACACAAAGCTTTCTGATAAAATATCCTTCTTCAGTGTCTTTACATATAACAAGTATAAAACCAGCATTTTTAAATACAAGGTAATTACATCACAGGACACAGCACACCTATAAGTAACATCAATTAATAAAACAATTAATCTTTTTCCTTTAAAGGACAATCCACCATACAGGAAAAATAAAAATATATATAAAAATGTACATCATTCCTTCATTTAATCTTCTTCTTTCGGCTTTTCCCAGTTAGGGGTCGCCACAGCGGATCATCTGTCCACTCATAACTGGCAGTGGAGTTTTACAGTGTCGAGTTGCCAGCCCGGCGCCCAACCTTCCACAGAAGGCACAGACATGCGCACACACACCTAGGGCCAATTTAGTGTGTCCAATCCATCTACTGCATGTTTTTGGAATGTGGGAGGAAACCGGGGCACCCGGGGGAAACCCACGCGACCACAGGGAGGACATGCAGACTCTGCACAGAAGGCACCCCAGCCGAGAATCGAACCGGAGAACCTCTTGCTGTGAGGTGGCAACACTAACCGCTGCACCACCATGACCACCCATCATTCCTTCATTTAATAAATGTATGTATATATATATATATATATATATATATATATATATATATATATATATATATATATATATATACACACACAAGTCCAGTTAAACAATGAAAAGTGGAACTATTTTATTCTCTGTTTAAATTTCAAAATGGGTTTAATTGTGACCTGTTTTTTAAGACCTCGATGTCTATCAGCTTCTAGAAGCACTATCCATTCATATTCTTTCATGTCTATATTATTACTTAAATCTCCACGTCTAATATTTGGGTGTACCACATGCATAACCTGAAACTAAATTGATGTGTATCATCAGTTAGACTAATATAAACCAAATAATTAAGTAGCTTTCTCCAAATTTCGGACTTATGCTCCATTATTCCATCTTTTAACCTTCACTGACTTCCCAACATAAAAACCTGGACATTTGTTACATGTAGCAAGGTATATAACAGATGGAGTGTTACATGTAGCAGTACATCAAAGGCTAAAGGTCCTACCATTAACAGGATGTATAAATTCAGCTGACTGATTTATATTTACACAGCAGGAACAATTGTAGCAGGGAAAAGTTCCTTTTCTATTAAATATAGGAAGAGTTTTTTTTATTTAAAAAAAATCTTTATAACATAGCAACTTTTTTAAATTACTACAATTTCTATAAGTAAAAGAAGGTCTTTCCGGAAGCCATTTTTCATGGCCAGGTATGGCCTTTAGAATATTCCAATTCTTCCTACTAATTTGCTCAACCGTCTCCACTAGCCCTATTGCAAGTCATAAGATATCTTAAAAATTGTACTGATGTTAAATTCATATTAACAGAATTAGATTTCTCTTGATTAGAAAAATAAGTTTTTTCACTCTAGTCTCTCATGTGTAATGATTCATTTTTTAGCCAGCTCTATTTCATCTCTATTATATCCCTTTTCTAAGAAATTACTAGTCATTTCCTGCATCTGTTTTTCAGACATCCAACTGGATATTTAATCGGCTCGCCCTCATATATTGACCTTTAAGAATATTCTTAAAGGTCCTTTTTGCATGCATACTTCTCTTGTGTAGATATCTATTAACTTGCACACTCTTTTTATATATACATGTTTCTAAATCAGTTCCAACTAATCGTAGTTTTTCATCCAGAAAATCTACAACATTCTCAGATGAGGTCATTTCAAACTTTAGAAAAGCGACAGTCTTATTGAGATATTCAAAAAGGTTTTGTAGATCCATGGTGTTACCATGCCAAACCATAAAAATATTGCCCACAAAACGCTTGTAGAACGAAATATTTGGTAAATATGAGTTAGCATCACTATAAATGTACAATTTCTCCACCCTTCCTAGAGTCAGATTCCCATAAGTGTTTGCTACAGCAGTGCCCATGGCCGTTCCAGAGATCTGGTGATATATTTACTTTTTAAAGATGAAAATATTATTCTTTAAAACCAGTTCTAAAAGTTCACAGATGGTTTCTATATATCTAGCTGAAAAAGGTCCAAATTCATGTAGAGTCTCCCGTATACAGTCAATCCCATAAGCATTAGGGATTACAGTAGAGAGAGACTTCACATCCAAAGTAACCAAAATGAAACGGTCATGGGCACTATTATTAAGCCAACCATGCAGCCGATTTAGAAAGTCACCCGTAACCTTTATATAACTGGGTATGTACTTCAGGTAGCTCTTCAATACATCCTGTAGGTACACATATATGGGTTCCGTCATCCATCCCCTCCCTGAGACTACTGGTATTTTATGTATCATGGCATCTACTTCCTTATTATTAATATATTTAAAAGTTTGTCTATCCATGAAGAGTTCAGAGATAGACTGTAAATATTGTTCAATATCCATTAATACAATGGCACCTCCTTTATCAGCTTCTCTAATAATAATTCTGTCATTACTCTACAAAGACTTTAATGCTTCAGACTCAACAGTTAAATTATACATTTTTTAAACATTTTTTTTGTCATAAAGATCACAGATTTGTTTCTCACACATCTCATTAAATATATTAATAACAGGATCACTAATAGGAATAAAAGTACTACCCCTTTTTAAACGGTTCCCCATAGAATTAATATCATCATTATAAATATTTAAGTTAAGGCTTCTGGAAAATAAATTAAAATCTGCAATTACATGAACTAAATCATCTGTTCCCGTAGGAACAAATTTAATTCCATGTGAAAGAAGGGACATTTCTGCTTCAGTTAGTTCATAACTTGAAAGGTTTACAACCAAGCGGCGATTAGAGGAGGGGTCACTAGATCTCTCTTCACCAGAACTAATTCTTGTCTGATCTTCCATTCTTTCATCAGGGTTGTCAAAAAACTGTGCTTGATTTTGTTGTCCATTAAACACACTTAAACCATATATATTCTCAGAATCATCCAATATATTTTCATTACCCATGTTGTTAGTATTCAACTTCACCCCACCATCTAAACCCATATCAGTACAATTTGGTTGTTCAATAGGTCCTTTACAAATATTTATATCAACAGTTGTAGTGTTGGTCAAAAGGTCTGTAACCGGGGAACCATTCTTTAGACCCATATCCACTTCCAATGAAAGAACAACAATTTTATCAGGATAAGAGACAGATTGACCTATATGTGAAGGAAAGTGATCAGATTTTCCTAATAAAATGTCTTTATAGGTTCATACTAGGCTATCTGCCCTGGGGCATTTATAAGCCTAGCCAGAGTGTGTTTGGCTTTCGCCACCCTTTGATTTGAGTTTGCTGTGCCCTTTTTAAGGTTAGTTTACTGTGCCTCTGTCTAGTAGTGACACAGAAGTAATCCCCGGGGTAAACCTACGATCTCCCATCCACTCATCAAGATTCCTCTTGAAGAGAGTCAATGAGGTGCTCTGCCTAACATGGACTGGGATTCTATTCCAGAGCGAAGGGAGCCTCTGGGTTATGAATCTGTCCCTCTAGCATGTTCTATTTACTTCTGTGCTGAGGTTCAAGTCCCTCGAGCTCGTGGTTCTAAGGGATTTAGATTTTCTGAGGTGGAGCATGTCCATTAATTCTGGGTTGGACATAGCTTTGTATGTCAGGCATAGATCGCCTCGAAGTAGGCTGTAAGACATTCATTAGTTACATTAGAAATATTAGTACCAAGAATCATATTAGATGTAGTACGATCATTGTTTTGCATTTTCATCAACACGGCTCCTGTTAAATGTTCTGTAGACATATCCATATTATTAACATTCAATTCACAACCCCCAGAGCAAACAATCATCTCTGTTGGTTCACTATACTCACAAGAGCAACCCCCATTAGTTTCTGTAACCATACATATATTTTCAAAATTCTTTCTACCAAATTCTTGTACTGGTTGTACACATTTGAAAATATCAGAGTTCATATCTATGCAGATGTTCTCATTTAAAACTTAAGCATTATTGTTCGAATGATTCTGTGATTCAGTAGATGTTATAGTACATTGTTTTAAACCACCATCCGGCCACTCATTATTCGGCCGATTTTCCATCACAGACTTCTCCCTAAACTGTTCAAAATATGAACATAGTTCCCTGAACCTTTAGCATATTTAACTGGATCAGCTATGCTAACACATAACACATTTTCATTATAACTTAAAAGTACATTTCGAAGACAGGTGGTCCTTCGTCATGTTAATTTGTTCATTCGTATGACCAGAAATATATTCATAGCTAGACAAAGGACAAGTATATCCCTTTATTGAATGTGCACAAACATCAAGTGAAAGATTTCGGGTAGTATATTGGTCTAAACCATTATCTAGTTTCGTAGAAGCATTTACACTCGCCGTCTCAGTGTTAACACTTTCTGGTATACCCATATTCAAACTTGTAGCAGTGCAACCAATTACATTAGAGCAAGTAGATTTGCTAAAATTACATTCCAGAGCTAAATAAGGTATCACATTTAATAGATCATTACCCATTTGCATCTCATTGTTCAATGACTCAATAGTTCTCTCTTCAGTCGCAGAATATAATTCACCCAAATTATTCAAAGCAATGTCAAAGTTAGGTATAGTCTGCAACAGGATTATTTATCCAAAAACAACTATTAGATGAATTTCAAGCCGAAAGCTGTTCCACTACAATCTCCGGTTTCACAAATTCATAAGTAAAATATTTGTAAAGGACCTACTGAACAACCAAATTGTACTGATATGGGTTTAGATGGTGGGGTGAAGTTGAATACTAGCAACATGGGTAGTGAAAATATATTGGATGACTCTGAGAATATATATAGTTTAAGTGTGTTTAATGGAGGACAATATCAAGCACAATTTTTTGGCAACCCTGATGAAAGAATGGGAGATCAGACAACAATTAGTTCTGGTGAAAAGAGATCTAGTGGCCCCTCTAATCGCCCCTTGCTTGTAAACCTTTCAAATTATGAACTTACTGAAGCAGAAATGTCCCTTCTTTTACATGGAATTAAATGTGTTCCTACGGGACCAGATGATTTAGTTCATGTAATTACAGATTTTAATTTATTTTCCAGAAGCCTTAACTTAAAAAATATTTATAAAGATAATATTAATTCTATGGGGAACCATTTAAAAAGTAGTACTTTTATTCCTATTAGTGATCCTGTTATTAATGTATTTAATGAGATGTGCGAGAAACATATTTGTGATCTTTATGACAAAAAATATATTTAAAAAAATGTATAATTTAACTGTTGAGGAGTCTGAAGCATTCAAATCTTTGCAGAGTAATGACAGAATTATTATTAAAGAAGCTGATAAGGGAGGTGCCATTGTATTAATGGATATTGAACAACACTTAAAGTCTATGGCTGAACTCTTAATGGATAGACAAACTTTTAAATCTATTAATAAGGAAATAGATGCCATGACACACAAAATCAGTATGTGTATATATGATTTACAAATGACATCAACACTTTTCATTTCCTAAGTGTAGCGTGCCCAACTATTCCTATACTTTATGGGCTCCCTTAAGATACATAAGTGTTTAGAAACCCCCCCCCCATGAGACCAATAGTCTCAGGGAGGGGATGGATGACAAAACCCATATCTGTGTACCTACAGGATGTATTGAAGAACTACCTGAAGTACATACCCAGTTATATAAAGGATATGGGTGACTTTCTAACTCGGCTACATGGTTGGCATAATAATAGTGCCCATGACGGTTTCATTTTGGTTACTTTGGATGTGAAGTCTCTCTCTACTGTAATCCCTAATGCTTATGGGATTGACTGTATACGGGAGACTCTACATGAATTTGGACCTTTTTCAGCTAGATATATAGAAATCATCTGTGAACTTTTAGATCTGGTTCTAGAGAATAATATTTTCATCTTTAAAAAGCAAATATATCACCAGGTCTCTGGAACAGCCATGGGCACTGCTGTAGCAAACACTTATGCAAATATGACTCTAGAAAGGGTGGGAGAAATTGAGCATTTATAGTGATGCCAACCCATATTTACCAAATATTTCATTCTACAAGCGTTTTGTGGACGATATTTTTATGGTTTGGCATGGTAACACCATGGATCTACAGAACCTTTTTGAATATCTCAATAAGACTGTTGCTTTTCTAAAGTTTGAAATGACATCATCTGAAAATGTTACAGATTTTCTGGATGTAAAACTACGATTAGCAGGAACTGATTTAGAAATGTGTATATATAAAGAGAGTGTGCAAGTTAATAGGTATCTACACAAGAGACGTATGCATGCAAAAAGGACCTTTAAGAATATTCATAAAGGCCAATATATGCGGGCGAGCAGATTAAATACCCAATTGGATGTCTGTGAGAAACAGATGCAGGAAATGACTACTAATTTCTTAGAAAAGGGATATAATGGAGATGAAACAGAGCTAGCTAAAAAATGAAGCATTACAAATGAGAGAAGTGCAAAACCTTATTTTTCTAATCAAGAGAATGCTAATTCTGTTAATATGAATTTAACACGAGTACAACCTTTAAGATATCTTATGACTTACAATAGGGCTAGTGAGATGGTTGAGCAAATTATTAGGAATAATTGGAATATTCTAAAGGCCATACCTGGCCATGAAAAATGGCTTCTGGAAAGACCTTCTTTTACTTATAGAAATTGTAGTAATTTTAAAAAGTTGCTATGTTATAAAGATTTTTTTAAATAATAAACCTCTTCTTATATTTTATAGAAAAGGAACTTTTCCCTGCTACAATTGTTCCTGCTGTGTAAATATAAATGAATCAGCTGAATTTATACACCCCGTTAATGGTAGGAGCTTTAGCCTTCGATGTACTGCTACGTGTAACACTCTCTGTTATATACCTTGCTATATGTAACAAATGTCCTGGTTTTTATGTTGGGAAGTCCGTCAGAAGGTTAAAAGACAGAATAATAGAGCATAAGTCCGAAATTCAGAGAAAGCTACTTACTAATTATTTGGCTTATCATATTAGTCTGATGATACACATCAATTTAGTTGTGTGTGGTTTTTTTTTATTTTTCTGGTATGATGGTTTGTCCTTTAAAGGCAAAATACTAATTGTTTTATTAATTGATGTTACTGATAGGTGTGCTGTGTCATGTGATGTAATTACCTTGTATTTAAAAATGCTGGTTTTATGCTTGTTATATGTAAAGACACTGAAAAAGGATATTTTATATGAAAGCTTTGTGTGTTTGACGGTGTGGAGCAGCATTTCTTTTTTGCTTGCAACTATTTTGGTTTGTGCTCCTCTACTTCACCACCAGCTCTCCTTTTTTGTAGAATCTTACCATAACCATAGACATCCTTTCTCTTCCATGTTGCAGTATTCTTAATGTGGGACTCTCTGCCTCAGGCAACCCGAACATCGGCTCCTATATAGGTTCATAGGTAGGTACTAGGCTATTGACCCTAGGGCCTATATAAGCCTAGCCAAAGGTACCCTGGCTTTCGCCACCCAAGAAAATTATTTTCCTGTGCCACTGTCGAGCAGAGCCACAGAAGTGATCCCCGGGGTGAATTTCCCATCTTCCATCCAATCATCAAGATTTTTCTATAAAAGCTTAAGCCTGGTTGCTGTTGGTCCGTGGAACGTTACACTTAGAGCCATAAACCAGGGGCCTTAAATGTGACATCTGCATGCACAGACCTCAAAACTGACTGCCCAGATGGACAGTAGTCTAGGTGGTGGCAAATGTCCTCCAGACCGGTGAAATGCAGTTGACTGCCTGGTGTGACCATAGTCTAGATGGTGGTCCTGTGATGCCCCATAGCTTGAAATCAATGTAGGGCTTTTGGTGGGAGGGAAGAAATACAGCAATAGGGAAGATAAGGACATGTATGGCTATGGTAAGATTTTACACAACTATTCTATGTCCTTTTCTCATGTTGCAGTATTCTTAGTGTGGGAGAGTATCACAGCTTAGGAAGGATGGAGGTAGAGGTAGCAGATTCCAGAAATCCTTGCAGGATTGCCCTTGTGAAACCTGCTCTGGCTCTGGAGATATGATCCAGTTTGTAATGCTTGGTAAAGGTATGTATAGTGGACCAGGTGGCTGCCTCAAGGATGGTAGTTGTGTCTAGGCCCTAGAAGAGGCTACTGCTCTAGTAGTGTGCACCTTGACCCACTGATGCAAGTCCTTTCTGTGGTAGGAATAGCAGAAGCAGACAGTCTTCCTAATCCAGCAGGAAATTGTATACTGCCATGCCCAGAGCCCTGGGATGGAAGGATACACAAAGTTGATTAGATTTCCTAATGGTCTTAGTTTTGTCCATCTAAAACCTTAACTGCCTGTGAGCATTCTCTCACTGTCATTTGTAGGAGATTGAAAGAAGGTGGGTAAGTGAATTGACTGATTTAGTTGACTATTTTGGGCATGAAGGAGGGGTTGATCTGCAGGGTCACCCTATCTTTGTATAGCACAGTGTAGGGAAGGGTATGCCATGAGTGCCTGCAATTCTGAGACCCTTCTGGCTGAGGTGAGGGCTACCAACAGGACTGTTTTCTGTGTGCACATCTGCAGAGATGCAGAGTTGGCTGGCTCAGAGGGGGCCAGTGTAAGTTTTTCCAGGACATAATTTAGGTCCAAGGCAGTGGGACAGGTTCCTTGGTGGTCTTAACATCCAACCTGGAGAGTAGAGGAGGGTCTAAGGGTAACCATGCAGAGATGGTAAATAAGTGAACTTTCACTGAAGAGTATGAAAGGTCTGCCTTTATGAGCTTTCACACATAGGTTAAGACTATAGGAATATCCAATTGATAGGGATCACTATGTCTTTGGAGACACCATTGGAGAACCTTTCCCATACAGAAATGTTGGATCTCCACTCCTGCAGGATAGACAGCACGCCCTGGGTGTAGTGGTGTCTGAAAGGGACTAAAAGTTCATCACCTAGAGGGTTAGCACAGTATCTCCAGATAACGATGGATGAGAGTTCCCCTTCTGTTGCGTGAGCAGGTCCACCTTGTGAGGAAACTTTTGGTGATTGCCCTTGGCGAGAGATTGAAGAAGGGGGAACCAATGCTGCCTTGTCCAATAGCGAGTCAAAAGCAAGATTTTTGGCCTGTCTCTCCTGATTTTCAGGAGGACTTTCTGAATGAAAGGGAAGGAAGGCATACAGAAGCAGCCCCTTCCATGAGATGGTGAAGGTGCCCACTCTTCAAGCTAGAGGGGAGGGATCCTTGGTACAAAAGTTCCTCAGCTGTCTGTTTTGGGGTGAGGCAAATAAATCTGTGGTGTGCTCCACTGCTGGACAATGACTAGGAATAACATCCACTTGTGATGCACAGAGAATGATCTGCTGAGAGCATCCGCTTGGTGGTTGTCCTGAGATGCGATGCAGACTGCCTGCAGATATACGTTGTTCCATGAGGCTAATTCCCAAATTTGCACTGCTAGTCTGCAGAGAAGGTAAGACCTGGTCCCCCCCACTTGTCTGTTGATGTACTACATAACAGTGGTGTTGTCTGTGAAGATTTCAAGAGGGCCTGGCTGTATGAGAGGGAGAAAGGCCTTCAGGGCTAAGTGAACTGCTGTCATCTCCCTTATGTTGATGTGTTTGCCAGGGGGCTTGGACTTTGAGGCCATTCATGGTAGCCCCCCAGTACAAATCTGAGGGATCTGTGTACATTCGTTGAGATGGTGTGGTGAGTTGAAGGGGTAAACCTGGATTCAGTTGCATCTGTTGAATCCACCACTTGTTTTTAGGCAAGGTAGGAAGGGTATTTGGAAGTCTACAGGATGGCTGCGTTGGGACCACACCTTCTTTAGATACCACTGTAATTTCCTCATGTGCATCCTGGCTAGTGGCAACATAGGTATTGTGGCTGCCATAATGCCCAGTAGGCACATGAAATGTCTGGCAGACATGTGGTCGAGCTGGAGAAGGTCCTAGAAGTGGTTGATCAGGAAAGTCACTTTGTACTGAGGGAGGAAGGCCTTCATCAGGTCTGTCCAAATCCTGCATCCCAGGAAGTTTTTTTCCTGGTCTGGGAAGGGGGATGATTTGACAAGGTTGTGTGTGAATCTCAACCCCTGTAGCAGAGCCATGGAGAACCACAGATGATTTTTGAGGGTGTCTTTCTCTTCTGCAAGAATGAGAATGTCGTCCAGGTAGGGGTAGATTTAAATGCCCTTGGTCCTGCAGTAGGCCATGGCTGGAGCTAGGCACTTGGTGAAGACCCTTGGTGCAGTGGATAAACCAAAGGGCAAGGCAGTAAACTAAAGTGTGAACAAGGTCCAGAAAAACGTAGGTACTTCCTGTGGTTAGTATGTATTGGAATGTGGAGGTAAGCCTCCTTCAAACTCAAAGTGGCCATGAATGCCTTGGGTGGCAATAGTGGAAGCAGGTATTGGGAAAGAGAGCATTCTGAAGGAAGTGTGTTTCAGAAAGAGGTTTAAGATTGATAAATCCAGGATTGGCCTCCATGGGCCATCCTTTTTTGGTACCAGAAATACCTTGGAGTAGAAAACATTTCCTTCTTGTCCTGGTGGAACAGGTGCTATGGTTCCCTGAGCCAAAAGATCCTGGATAATGTGAGGAATTAGGTAGAGTTGGTTCTTGGGTGGAAAGGGAATGCCCTGTGGTGTGGCATCGACTGTGTAAAGGACTGCCAGTCTGGCTTGCCCCTCTGAAAAAGCAGACAAATGTTTTATCTTTTGTCTCCTTTTTAAGGGAGTTTCTTTACTTGAAGCTTTGGGACTAGTTTCAGGGATCTGTCCTAAAGAGGAAGGATTGGAATCCTGGATCAGAGAAGATCGTCCGGTGGAGCCTGGTTCCCCTTCGACTTCGGTAATAACCGTCGGAATAAACTCTGTTGACGTGCCAGCCGGTACTTGAGGCATCCTCAAGGGTACTTGCTGAAGTAGATGGCTCAAGCGGACATCCCTTAAACCCCTATATCAGTGGTTGGTGGGCCATCCGACAATGGAGGAGCAGAGGTGGTAGACCTTGAAACCTTGGCCTTTTTTCTCAGCGGTTCTACCTAGGCAGTTAACTCTGGATCCATTTATTGACGCTATTTTAATCTCCGATTCTCCAAATACAAATTGAGGGCAGCCCGACAGCTTCTGAGCATTTCAGGGACAAAAGACTGGCAGATGGTGATGGAGGTATGATCATGTTCCCAGTCTTAAAATACACAAAGGTCACGAGAGTCTTTATGCGGGATTTGACGTCCGCATTTGCCTTTCTTAGTGGACATCAGCTAAGAACAGACCAACAAACCAAGCTCAAGCAAAAATATTAATATGAATTCCCCAATGGGGTACTTACAGTGGATATAAAAAGTATATACACCCCTGTTAAAATGCCAGGTTTTTGTGATATAAAAAAATCAGACCACAATAAATCATTTTAAAACTTTTCTCACCTTTAATGTGAGCTATAACCTGTACAATTCAATTGAAAAACAAATCTGTTAGGGGGAAAAATATAAAAAATAATCTAGTTGCATAAGTGTACACACCCTTAAACTAATACTTTGTTGAATTGTACAGGTTTATAGGCCACATTAAAGGTAGGAAAAGTTTTGAAATTATTTATTGTGGTCTCATTTTTTTTTTACATCACAAAAACCTGGCATTTTAACAGGGGTGTGTACACTTTATATCCACTGTAGCTTTAAGCATCTTGAAGGAGAGGAGTGGAGTGAACAATGTGACATTCAACTGTGGCAGTTAAGTTCTGAGGTCTGTGCGTGCAGACGAAACATTTAAGGCCCCTGGTTTATGACCCTACGTGTGATGTCCCATGCACCAGCAGCAACCAGGCTTAAGCTTTTGTATAGAAGCAGACATTCGGATCACCTGAGGTGGAGGATCCCACAGTAAAAAATACTGCAACATGAGAACAGAAGGACATCTGTAGATGTTTGTTAAGCGGGTGATGTGTATGACAAAAGGTTTGTGGGTATGTTTCCTGTCAATACTATGAAAAGAAGGGTAATACTGAAAAAGGACTTGCTGAGGAGGAAGAAGTGAATATTGTATAGGGAGAAAACGGAGAACAAAAGTACATATTGTAAAATTAAAACAAGAGTGAAGAGTAAATTAATTGAGGAAGTGAATAATTATTGTGGAGGGAAGGTGATATAAACTGTACAGGGTTTGTGTGAATGCGACTGGAAAATGAGGTAGTAGCAGGGCTTGTTGAGGCTTTTAGAAGAAGGGGGGATAGGAATGAAGAAGGGAAGGCAATATGCTTAGTATAAATCTACATAAGGAGGAGGTGATTGGGAAATGGAGGTAGGATAGGGGAGCTGAGTTTGCCAAAGTGTAGCAAAGATAAACACAGTGGATTTGAACCCCTCACAGATGGGAGGTATTAGCCGAAGAAAAACAATCAGTAACAATGGAGGTAAGGGAAGGTTTCAAGAGTAGTATGAATGGTTTTGCTCCAATAATGCGAGTAACTCAACAGGACAGTGGAGAAGAGAAAATTTTTAAAAAGTTTCTCATGGATAAGAAAACCATTAATTAAAGCCAGAACAAGCTGTTCACTGGCAAGAAAGCCATAACAAGCCAGCCGTACATTAACATATGAAGTGTTGTTTCCTTAGCAGTAGCACTGGCTGCAGGTTCAGTGGTACAGATGGTTTTTGCAGCTTACCTAGTGTCACTTTGCATACTGTCTTCACTGAAAAATATTTCTACAGACTGCAACTCCACCTAGCAGAACAGATATAATTTTATGTTTAAAGACGGGGAACCAACAACATTTGACACTGGTTGGAAGGGGCAATTCTGCAAGCCAATTAAAGAAATAAAGTTTGAGGTGAATTAAAATTTGTGCAGTTTTTTTGAACAGTCAGAATGTATAACTTTTGATTTACTTCACAATCTGTCAGTTAGGACTAACTTAAAACCTTCATCACTTGCAGTATGAAGAGCAGATTTAAATAAAGAATCTTACTTACATACAGTACCAGTTTGTTTAGATAACTGGTTTCCCAGAAAAATAGTTTAGACCAATACAATGTGGTATTAAAGCCTTAAACATCTGGTTGCTGTGGATCATTTACCAGCTTATAACATTGCCATTTACAAACTGTACTTTGTACATCATAAAGAACAGTAGCTAAGAGCAGTGCTTGTATTAAGTTCCAAGCTTCCTTAAAGGAGGACAATGGGATACCATTTATAAATGCTCAAGATGTCTGCACTTTTCCTCCCCATTTCAAGATCTGCTAAAACAATTAGCACTGCAACATGTAAAAATGTTAATCCAACCGTGTTTCACAAACAGTACAGTGTCTTACCATACTGTACTAGTTTCACTTTTGAAAAAAGCTCTCAAGCCATGGAAAGTCTTGCTGCTGTCTAGAAGTGCTTAAGTCAAGATGGCTACTGTCAGTAGTTTTCTGCAAAATCCCTCCCCAAACTGACATCAGCACAACAGTATTTGTATTCTAGTGAAAAAATGCAAACACCCACTCATTACATTACGTCACAGCTCCAAAGTCCTTCCCATGCCTACACAGTGTTAAGTCAGGAACTCCTTTTCTTTGCTGGTGTTGCTTGCAGAGTGCATTCTACTACTGGACATTCAAAAAAGCTTCTCCTCGTCAGCCAGTATCTCATCCTGTATGTATTGCACTACACTTGCTAAAAAGTGAGATTTAAAACTATTTTGTTCACATCATATATTCTGCTATGGACTCTGCATCCCAACTTAGGCTATTGCCTTCAAAATGCCTTTTTTTTCAAAAACATGTACACAGGATGTTTGTTATGCATTACATTATGAAGCTAAAATAATGGAGTCATGGAAATGTTTCACTTTGGTGCTTGTGCGACTACTGAGGGGCTTGATGGGGGGGGGTGTTTCATTTCTGACTGTGCAACTACTGAGGGGCTTGGTGGTGTGAAATGTTTAATTTTGGTGCGTGAGCGACTGAGTGGTTTGGTGGGCAAATGTTTAATTTTGGTGCTTGTGATACTACTGAGAGGCTTGTGGGGGGGGGGGATGTTTCATTTTGGTGCTTGTGTATATTTGGACAGACTACTGAAGTGGTCACATGGAGAAACATTTAATTTTGTTGCTTGTAAGTACTTGGACAGACTACTGAAGGGATCTTTGGGGGAAATCAATTTTGGTGCTTGTGTGACTACTGAGGGGCTCGTTGGAGGGGAATGTTTCATTTTAGTGCTTGTGTGATTACTGAGAGGCTCAATGGGGGAAATGTTTCATTTTGGTGCTTGTGCCTACTTGGATATATTAATAAAGTGGTCACTTGGGGAAATGCTTCATTTTGGTGCTTGTGTGACAACTGAGGGGCTCTGTGAAAAGAAATGTTACATTTTGGTGCTTGTGTACTTGAACACACAGTACTGCAGTGGTTGTTTGGGGAAATGCTTCCTTTCTGTGCTTGTGTGTACTTGGACAGACTACTGAAGTGGTCACTTGTGAAAATGTTTCATTTTGATGGGTGTGTGTACTTGAACAGACTACTGAAGGGGTTACTGGAGGAAATGTTTCATTTTAGTGCTTGTGCAACTACTGAAGGGGTTGTTCAGGAAATGTTTCATTTTGGTCCTTGTGCAAAAATACATGGCTATATTAAGCAAGTGGTTGCTTGGGGAAATGTTTCATTTTGGTGCTTGTGTGAATACTGATGGGGTTTGGTGGGAGAAATGTTTCATTGTGGTGCTTGTGTGACTACTGAGGGGCTTGTTGGGGGACTGTTTAATTTTTGTGATTGTGCAATTACTGATGGGCTCAGTGGGTAGAAATATTTTATTTTGGTGCTTGAGCAACTACTGAGTGGTTCGGTAGGGAAATGTTTAATTTTGGTGCTTGTGCAACTACTGAGGTGCTTGGTCAGGGAATGTTTTACTTTGGTGCTTGTGTGCACTTCACATATTAATAAAGTGGTTACTTGGGGAAATGATTCACTTTGATGCTTGTGCATACTTGGACATACTAATACAGTAGTCGCTTGGAGCAATGTTTGATTTCAGTGCTTGTGCGACTACTGAGGGGCTTGATGGGGGCTGTTTTATTTTGGTGCTTGTGTATACTTGGATAGACTACTGTAGTGGACGCCTAGGAAAATGTTTCATTTCAGTGCTTGCGTGACTACTGAGGGCCTCCATGGGGAAATGTTGCATTTTATTGCCTGTATGTACTTGGACAGACTACTGAAGTGATCTTTGGGGGAAATGTTTAATTTTGGTAATCGTATGACTACTGAGGGGCTCATTTGGGGGGATGTTTCATTTTAGTGCTTGGCAACTACTAAGGGGCTCAACTAAGGGGAAATATTTCATTTTAGTGCTTGTGCCTACTTGGGCATACTAACGTAGTGGTCAATTGGGCAAATATTTCATTTTGGTTCTTGTGTGACAACTGAGGGGCTCTGTTAGAAGAAATGTTACATTTTGGTGCTTGTGTGTGACTGGATAAACTACTGAAGGGTTATTTGGAAAATGTTACATATTGATTTAATTTACTACATGTGCATACATGGGCAAACAATTGAAGGGATCCTTGGTGGAAATGTTTCATTTTGGTGTGTGTGACTACTGAAGGGGTCACTGGTGGTAATGTTTCAGTTTTGTGACTGTGTACACATGCATGGTCTGACAACTCAAGGGGTGGTTGAGAGAAATGTTTCATTTTGGTGCTTGTGCATACATGGACAGACTACTGAAGAGATCTTTTTGGGAAATGTTTCATTTTGATTTCATCTGGTGGTTGTGCATACATAGATAAACTACTAAAGGGATCTTTGGGGGAAATGTTCCATTTTGGTAATTCTGCAACTACTGAAGGGGTCACTGGGGGAAATGTTTTATTCTGGTACCTTAAGTGCCAAAATAACCTGCTTCCTGCCTATAGTTGCAGGATATGCTAGAAGGGATTTTAGTGGGGGTGAAGCTGAGAGTTAATTTATCAGCAAGATTTGCTGTGTCACCCTGGTCAGCGGAGGTTGTGCCATTTACCACTAGTTCTGAACACTGCTATGTGCTACTTTTGAGGTTCTTAACAGAGCTGAAGAAGACTTTGTGATTGTTCTTAGCCTAAGAAGCTATCATGAACTCATAATTGGCCTTGTTGGACCTTATTTCATCACTTGGCTTCTTGTTTAGGTGAATCAGAGGGCTCTTGTCTCTGTGAGAGTTGCTCTTTCTGATTTTGGCATGTTGCACTGATCTATAATGGCATACTGAGCAACATGGACATTTTCATAGTAATCACAAATGAAGCAGCAAAGGCCACATGTGATTTTTGTTTATTAAATATAACAAAATATTTGTTAACACTTCTTCACCTGTAATATAACCACAAATATGGCTGCACCTCATACTAAGCTGATTTCTAATAGCTCGAGTCTACCTGCAGAATTAGTAGGAAATGTCCAGGATAATTTAAGTTGTTCAAGCTTTTATGTTATGTGGCACACAGATCCTAAAAGCTGTCTTCTATATGTGACTTTGCTGCTGTTGATACACTGCCGTGCTGTACTGTCTTAATAGAAAGATAAACTATTACCCTTTGGATTAAATCGGGTATTGCAAGACATTTGTTTGGACCTTGCAGACAAGACTATGTTGTACCATACCAACCTCTAATCAAATAACTTGTAAAACTAGGTAATTCTTGTGCAGTGCTCTTGATCAGGAAGAACAATGTACTAAAGTTTCAATATTCTCACTATCCGTGAACGGAAAAATGACACTTAACTTGGGTTGTAGAGTAATGGTGTTAAGTAGCCAATTAATGGCTGTCAACTACCCTTTTGTTAATATATGAACAATTTTTTGATGTGTACTCATGGCACATTAGCACTGTTCCCACTACTTGAGTATGTTGAAACCTGACAAAATTATGGAGTTGCTGACAGGGGAGGGATCAGGGTTACTAGATTTGCATTACGCAGCATTTTTTTTACAAGTTTTATATTCTTTGACTCAACTCTTATGTTAAGATAATTATACAAGAATATTACATACGGATTTTTGAATCAAGTGTAATGAAACATACACGACAAGCTGTATGTTTGTGGGTAGGCATGCCAGAACTATGGCATAACACAGCCAGTATACTTAGGAGTGGGCATTTATGAAGGCAGTATTTAACACTTATTTATTACAGCTGTCTGTCTCATACTGGAGGCAGTGAAGTAATAAAATACTGAATAAGTAATGCATTCCATCCTCGCAAGGCGGTATTTACCTAATCACTGGACGTACTGGCATCTGTTGCCTGATTCAGGGATACAAACCTTGATTCTTGTGAGAAACAACCTTACTTTCATTGCAATGAGTGATATGGGAGCGCTAAGAAATGCCCACAGTGTTGTCTGGGACTTGAAAAGGGAAGGGAATTTAACACTCATAATTAGATAAATGCAATGAATAGTGATGTTTGTGGTGTATTTATATAGAGGAATGCATGCAACGTGCATAGCAACTCTTTGAAAAACTGAAGTAACTGGAATCAGAAAGAAAACCGTGAATGGGACTCTGCACACTAAAAAAACAAGAAAAATCAGAGTTGGTGCATTAGCAATGATTTACTCATCTAGGAAAATTACTCCAGAAAACTTGGACAAGTTCTATGGTCATGAGACAAATTACAGGGAACAAGTACTGACAGCATTACAGTAAGAGGTAAATGGCCCAAGACCATAAATCTCAAACGTCCTTGATCTTGCATAATGCTCACAATTGTACAATTATACTTTGGACATGTCCCTCAACTTTTAATCAGGTAAAGTAACGGTGATGCCTGTACGTCTAATGCACTAATCTTAAATTACGACTGTTCAGAAAATGCATGTTGATGCAAAAATGTAAGTGTAATCGAACACTAAAAATATTGTTCTATGTGTAAATTTTATTTGCCAAAATTTGAGGAATTTGACTTTATCAAGAATTACTGAGAATTGGTGTTGGGACGTCTGCCAAACCATGTGTTGCCAATTACTAAGGAGTACTGATTTAAATTTCATGACAGAAACAGCCTATGGTGCAGCAAGTGTCTCTCAGTCATTAGGAAAAGGGACTAATTGGCATAATGATTATGGTCTTCACCTTCCATAGAGAAGGTTTGATCCTGACCTCCTACCAATGCCTGTTTGAAGTTTTCGTGCTCTCACTTCATCTCTTAAGCAAATTACGATAAACTTTGGTGTCCTAAAGAATATCAAAACATTTTCTTAAAATTTAACTATTTTCTAGTCAAAATCTGCAAGAAAATTTCTTCACTGTATCCTGCAGCACCATGAGGTATACAAAGGTAGCAACTCAAGACTCAATGCTCAAAAAAGAGCTTCAGGCATTACTGACTAATATTCAAAAAATTGTCTTTGAAAACAGATAGATTGGGCGCCAAAACAGATGACTTTAAGAAAAACTGTTCCAAACAAATGGAACAAATTACTAAAGCCCTCCAGTTACAGAGAAACCACATTTCTGTCACTGAACACTCCTTGAAAGATATGAAAGGATGACTAAGTGAAAGGGAGAACAATACTGAATTGCTGTTAAAACACAACATCTCTTTACTAGCCAAAATAGATGACCTTGAGAACAGGTCCCGCAGGAACATTATTCGTACCAGAAGGAACAGAAGATAACAATATGGTTAATTTCTTTCCACCTGGCTCCCTAAAACTTTAGATTTGCCTGAAGTGCTCTCTTCTGGTATAGAGAGAGCACACAGATCTCTGGTTAATCCTGTATCAAAGTTCAGTACTTCCCCAATGTCCATCGTGGTTACATTTATTTCATCTCAGGATAAAAAACTGGTACTCAAAACTACCTGTGCTAAGTCACCACTTCAAGCAGAAGGAAATAGTACTCATTTTGATAACGACTATTCAGCAACAGTGATGTCCAAAAGGAAACAATTCCTTCCCCTTAAAAGGGAACACTTAAGAAAAAGCAGATAAAAGTACATTTACTATTCCCGGTCAAGCTAAAGATTTTCCTTTCTAATGGGATTAAATTCTTCAAAGATTTTGACCTTGCATTGTCATAGCTACAAACTAACAACATTTTTGAACAGAGGATAGTGACTGGTCCATATATCCTTAAAAAGACAAATGGAAATAAGACAAATAAAAAAAAGAAGAAATTAAGGGGAAAATAGAGAACTTTCTTATTCACAAAGGAAATAAGATGCCAAGGATTGTTTTTTTTTTCTTTTTAGGCAAACAAGCTTTGTTTTACTTCTTTACATATCTGTACCAGCAAAACATGAAATGACAACATGCTCAACTATAACCAATAGGAATCAGAAAAATAACATGCAGTCTACTAATATAAGGTAATACAATGCCTTTCTTTCTGTATTACGTTTGTCTAATTTACAGACAATTAAGAATCACTTTAATAAGACATGACAAAATATTATTAGTTTTGCTTAATTGAAGCATACAGCATTTATACCAAGATTCAAAGAAACTGTGTCATTTAGGACCACACAAGTGCAGCCTAAACAGAATTACAAATGACAGCTCACGAGAGAAATGCAGTGCAAATAATATAGATACAGCAGTATCAGAGAATATACATCAGTATATGATCTGAAGGGTTGCATACAGAATTGCTTACTCAGGAACTAATGCATACTTTATATTTGAAGTAGAAAATGGGTGCAGTACAACGTTGTTTGTCTTTTCGGCTTTTCTCGGTTAGGGGTCTCCACAGCGGAACTCCGGTCCGCTAATGATTGGCAGTAGATTTTTATGGTGCTGAGTTGCCAGCCCGACGCCCAACCTTCAGCGAAGGCACGCCCATTCACGCATGTCTTTTGGAGGCCACTCGACCGCGGGGAGAACATGCAGACTCCACACAGAAGGCACTCCAGCCGAAAATCGAACAGGAGACCCTCTTGCTGTGAGGCAACAACGCTACCGTTGTACCACCACGGCTTCAAAGCTGAATTTAAAGTTGTTTAACTCATATGAACTGCAGTTACCTACTAAAGGGAAACACAAACTACGAGTGACATCTCACAGGTTCATAGGTATGTACTAGGCTAATGGCCTGGAGTCTTTACAAGACTAGCCTATAGAAGTACCCTGGCATCATGCCACCCGACATTAGTTCCCAGTGCCTCTATCAAGCACAGCCAGTGGAAAAGACATTAACAGTGTTAAATTAAAACTGCTACTCAAATGGCATACTAAAAGAAATGAAAGATAAACATCTTCCCCCAAGTGTGGAAGCAACTCAATGTAATCATTAACTACAGTAACAGTAGAAAAGCTGTTTCACTAAAACTAATAGTATTTACTTATTTATTTATGGACATTTGTTAACTGGGTTTGTCCAACTGGGCTTGTGGCCCATTTTCAGTGGAGACTCGAGGAGAAAAGCTCCAGTAATACATTTTTATAACAAGTACAATTTTAAACAATATTGATATAATAGCAGTTATAGCAAAATGATTCACATATGTTGGGATACATGCATAAAGTTAAAGTTGCATTAAAAAGAAGCTAAGTAACAATTTTACATTGATATAGTTCAACAAGTCAACAATGAACATTTTTTGTTTGCATAAAATTGTGCAAATGCATAGTAGACACATTGGAGAGAGAGGTGTAATAAGGTACTAGTAAAACCTAAAAGCTGCCAGTCTTCCAAGTGCATAGATTTAGATAATATGTTATTGTTCTATTTAATAGAACGACTTATGATGTGCTGGACTGGGGGAGGGGGGTGACTGCAGTTGCTATGGATGTGTGTTTTGATGTTGTTTAACACTGCAGAGATTGTGAAGTTTTAAATGGCTTTGAAATAGTCTCTATACATAGACGAAATTTAGGTTCAATACGAAAGACATGGAAATTGTTGTGACTAATGGATTGTCCCTGTGTGAGGTGCTTATGTGGCAGTTAAATATGATGCCCCTTCTTGCCATAGCTTGAGTTTTTTTTTTTTTTTTTAACTTCATTTAGAGCACATGAAGCTTTCTCTGGTAAACAGCTGGAGTTTACTTGGAATTCCAGCCTAAACTAGAGAACAGAGCTGTACAGGCAGCTTTAGCAGGTTAATTTGAATAAAAGTAGAACATTTTAAAAATGCATTAGGTCAAATTTCACTGCAACCAACTATAGTTCAGACATAGTAACTGGCACTGAAGGGAAACAGTTATGTTACACATACTGTGAAATAGCTTTGAATACATTTTTAAGTAAATATATTTGAAAGCAAGCATTTGAAGTTTGACAGTAGTTGTCACTGAAGGGTAAAATTAATTGTATATATAATGCTTAAAGCTTTATTATTAGAGGCTTGACATACATGATATGAATATGTTGTCAATACACTTGAAAGTCTCATACATAAAGCAAAATAAGCAAACTGTATACTTGACAGAAATAACAGACTAATTTAAAGTAATAAACCACTGAATATAAACAAACAATGAAATATTGTTTAAACATTGAATGCAGCCAAATATCGAAGCAGTTATGGCAGAATGTTCACAGTCTCGATCTAAGTCAAGTTATAAATCCACAGAATGTTCGCAGTCTCAAGCCAGGTCAAGTTTTAAATCCACATGTCTTATTTCCAGATAAAATCCCTTTATTGCAAGTAAGTTACAACAGGTAAGCGCTTTCACAAACTTCTGTTTGCTCATCAGACCATAAACAAGCAGACTCAGCCCCCCCCCCCTTTTTATACCCATGCAAATAGTCAAATTTCAAACTAACAAATCACAGTCAATACTATACTCAAAGCACCTCCCCACCATTAAATTAAAGCACTCACAATAAAATATACATCTAAGATGCATAAGTACAAAACAACAATCAAAATAAAATAAAGTAGAGCTAACATCATAGAATTCAGTGATGTCAATTTATTTCATGTTTTCATTTTAGCAGTCTCCTATTTTTTAACTTGGAAACAATGGAAAGATGGTCATTCAAACCCTGTCCTATATGTGCACCCAGTCTTATTATGCAGTCAAGCTCTCTCTCCTCTGTTCTTGAACTGGTCACCCATCCTGACATCCTCTAACTATTTCTAGTACATTAAACTGAAAGTGATGTTCAACTACACAAGATAAAATATGTTTGGCAACATCACTATAAGTTTGTTCTCTTTTCAAACAGTACATATGCTCCTAGTTCCTCCGAATGGCTTTTGTACCTTCATACCTATACTACTTCTAGTGTAGCATAACCTCGTTTTGAGAGATCTACTATTCTTATACAATACAGATGGCTTTTCATCTACTAAACCTGCTCTCTATCGACCTATAAGATATGCCAATTATTCTCTAGTATCCCCCTTAATGCTCGATTGTCACTCATACAAGTGAGTGGCACTGCTACTTTAGTATGCCTATTTGTTGCTTAGTATTACAACTCCCCCTGTTTGAATAGTATGGCTTTGCCCTGTCCTTTCTAATATGTCTAGCATAATTACATGCCTCCACAACATCCTTACTACCATATCCTCTTGCCTTCAAAATCTCTTTTTAGTTGTTTTAATTCAGTTTCAAAGTCTGTGTCTCTATCTGTAAGTCTAGAGCATCTCATGGCTTGCCCTCTCAGTATGTTGCGTAACGCATGCTGGGGGTGCATACTTGTTCTATGTAAATACGTTGCTCTTTTAGCAATTTTTTCGAAAACGATTAGTATGTAGAAAATTCTGATTATATATAGTAAGTCTAATGTCCAGAAAATCTATTACTTCTCTGGAATATTGACTCATAAATTTCCGAAAACTACAACTAGTATTTAAATGTTCAATAAACAAACATATAGTGCTGTTACCAAACATATATGAAATAAATTGCCATCACTGAATTCTATGATGTTAGCTCTACTTTATTTTATTTTGATTCTATGTTACTTTATGCTCATTTTATATGCATCTTAGATGTAGATTTTATTGTGAGTGCTTTAATTTAATGGTGGGGAGGTGCTTTAAGTATAGGATTGACTGTGATTTGTTTATTTGAAATTTGACTATTTGCATGAGTATAAAAAGGGGGGGGGCTGAGTCTGCTTGTTTATGGTCTGTGATGAAGCAAACAGAAGTTTGTGAAAGCGCTTACCTGTTGCAACTTACTTGCAATAAAGGGATTTTTTCTGGAAATAAGATGTGTGAATTTAAAACTTGACCTGGCTTGAGACTGTGAACATTCTGCCATAACTGCTTTGATATTTGGCTGCATTCATTCCCTTTTTTTGTATAGAGTAGCAGTTGGGACCTTGAGGTTTGTTTTTTCTTATTGTTTAAACATTGGAGAACTATTCATTTGCTTTAATAAAATCTTACAAAGAGGAAACAGAATGGTCTGAAAGTAAATCAGTCTTATGGTGGGACACCATATAACAATTTAAATTATCGTGCAAAAAGTCTTTCAGACACCATAAAACATTTTAAATTGTTATGCAACAGTCTTTCATATTTTATACTATTAGCTGATGAATTTCAAAACTACGCATAGATAAGGAACAATAAAAAGAAATGTAAGCACATCTTTAACACCTTAATGAACACACAAAACTGGAGCATGTATGTTAAATAAGTTAAGACATGAAATAGTATACATAAACAATGCATTAAAGGACACAGGTTCATCTTTATTTTACTGTTAATGACATCAGATTTGATTGTAGTATAGTAGACTTTTCTTGTTTTTTGTCAGAGTATTGGATGGATGCATTTCCTTGGATGGCTAGACTATTCAAGCAAGGAGTGAAGACTCCATTGGGAGGTAAGAGGGATTTTAAAAGAAAATGTTTAATGATAATTACATTTTAGCTTTTTTTTTTGTGTCCACAATAGTAACCATTTTATGTCCACTCAAACCTTCAAATGTTAATGTTCACATGATGATTGCTAAGCAGTTCTTTGCTAACAGAGTGTCATTATCTATGAAAAGTACACGTATACTTTTGATCAGTAGGACAGATGCCATTTATTAACTGTATTCCATAAATGTCAATGAATTAAATAACGGATGCAAGAGTGGTAGGCTTAAACAGATATCTGAAGTTGTTTAATTCTCATTTTTTGTTAACAGGAAACACACTAACAGACGACAGACTAAATACTAAAAACTACACTATTATCCAGTTCACAATATAATTAAAAAGGGGGGGGGGGTTGATATATTTTGCAGAAATGCACTGCCTATGCTTAGGTTCATAGGTTGGTACTAGGCTATTGGCCCTAGGGCCTATACAAACCTAGCCATAACAATTCCCTGAATATTTCTTCCCACAATACTTACTTCCCTGGACCCCTGTCTAGCAGGGCGACTGCCATGATCCCCGGGGTGAATCTCCCATCCAATCATCAAGGTTCCTTTTGAAGAGGGCCAAGGAGGTGCTCTGCTTGACATGTATGGGCAGTCTACTTAAAGAGTATGGGGAGTCTCTGGGTCAGGAACCTATCCCTCCAGCATGTTTTGTTCATTGTGATAACAAGGTTTATATCCCTGGAGCGTGTGGCTCAGAGGGATTTCTTTAAGTGGAGCATGTCCAATAGCTCAGTGTTTGACATGGCCTTGTATGTTAAGCAGAGATCGCTTCTGAGTAAACGATATGCTACATATAGCTGGAGTATTTTTAGATGGTCAGCATATGGCATCTGCTTTAGGCCTGTGATTCTTTTAGTGAGGTATTTCTGTGGCATTT
Source organism: Protopterus annectens (assembly GCF_019279795.1). Taxonomy (NCBI): domain Eukaryota; kingdom Metazoa; phylum Chordata; order Ceratodontiformes; family Protopteridae; genus Protopterus; species Protopterus annectens. The sequence continues at coordinate 1,251,424,130 of NC_056735.1, read as the reverse complement.
CCAACTGTTGCAGATGTCTTACATACCAAACAGGGCATTCTACTCTATAATGGGTCTAAATGAGGGATGAGTACAGTGGGACAAGACCTCCTTATTCTGGATGAAAAGCCCTTAGTGATGAGGTGTGCCACATAGAAGAATTTCCTGACTGTTGTGGCGATGTGATTATCGAAGGTGAGACCACTGTCCACCTGTGTCTCTAAGTCTCTCATCACACTTTCAATGTTTAGTGTACTGCCACATATGTGGTAATTCATGGGTACATGTTTTTTTCCAAAGGGGATAACTATACATTTCTTAGCATTAAGCTTGAACCCATGGCTCTGGCACCAGGCATCTGTTTATGTAAGGCCCTTTTGTAGAATATCCATATCATTTGGAGATTCAATAATGGCTTTCAGTTTGCAGTCATCTGCAAACTTTGTTAGCCAGAGTCCCTTAGTGTTGGCCTGTACTTCAGAGAAGTAGATGCCAAACAAGAGTGGTCCCAGGACTGAACGCTGAGGTACTCCACTTGTCACTTGTCTGGAGCTGGATTTTGAGTCAGCTACTTTTACAGTCTGGGTTCTGTCAGTAAGCCAGTTGGCAACCCATTGAGTGACATAGGGATTTATGCCCAGCTTAGTAAGTTTACCTGTGATTCCAGAGTGGGGGATGGTGTCGAAGACCTTGGCGAGGACAAGATAGGCTGTGTGTACCCCACCTTACCCTCGTCCACAGCTCTGGAGACTGATTCAAAGAAGTCAATCAGGATCAGAGGAGACAAGATCGGCCCTTCACAAACACAAACTGGGTGGGGTCCAGTGTTTGAAGGTTGCCAGTGTCTTTGTTTATAAGTTCCATGATAATGCATTCCATGCCCTTGCAGATCAGACTTGTCAGATTGTCAGACTGATGGGATGGTAGTTCCCGGGATCCAAGGTGGATCCCCCCTTGTGGAGTGGGATAACTGTAGCTGTGTGCCACTCAGTGGGCACGAAGCCTGAGGTGAGGCTATGATTAAACATGACACTTAGCTGAGGTGCCAGTTCATTTTGTAGTTCATGTAGTACACAGCCCGGGATGTCATCTGGTCCCTTGGATGCTATATTCTTAGCTTTGGAGAGTGCGGTTTCTACCTGAGTGGCCATGATTAACGGAATTTGGCAATTGTTTGGTATTGAGATGGGCCCTTTAAGGGGTGAGAGGGGGGTGAAGTGAGCACTAAACCGATCTGCCAGGATATTGGCAATATCCTTGGGATCAGTATATTTAATGCCATTCTGTTGTAGCTCAGAGCAGATCTGAGCATTGTCATTTGGATTCTTGACATAACTATAGAATGCCTTGTGGTTGTCTTTGGCAATTTTATTTTCATAAGTAGCTTTGGAGGATTTTATGAGGGATCTCAGCTTCTTACTGAGGCTGGTGAGGGAGTTTTTTGCATCCTGGGATTTTCCTCTTTTCTGCAACAGTTTCTTCCTTCTGTTATATAGTTTGTTTATAGCAGGGGACCACCAGATTGGCTTCCTTTTTTTGGAGGAGAGCATCTTGGTTCTATTTGGGATGGCACGATCCATGCATGAGTGGATGTGCTCGTACAGTGCCCTAGTGTAGGATTCAGCAGTCGAACTTTCAGATCCCGTCTGCATGGGTGTCATGAAGTTTGTCACTTCTGACTTCAGTAGCATGAAGTTGGCTTTGGAGAAGTTTTTTTTACACAGGTTTCCTTACTGGGGGGTGGAGGTGGGATGTGGATGTCAAGGGTGATTTGCTTATGGTCAGACCTGACCAATGAGGGGGTGACCACTGGTGTGGAGCATCTATCTCCCATGTTGGTAATGACCAGGTCTAGGATATTGGAGCCCCTGGTGGGACAATGGATTAGTTGATCCAGGACATTGGAATTTATGAATTCCAAGAACCGTTGAGAAAAGGTGTTGGTACCAGAGTAGTTTTCCCAGTTAATAGCAGGATAGTTGAAGTCACCCAGTATTAGGGTGTTTGGTTGTATCTTAATATTTTCCAGTATGTTTAGAAAGGTGTAGTGAGAATCTTGGGGCATGGTGGGGGATCTGCAGCAAGCTACAATTTGGATTGCAGTCTTACCTAGTGTTAGTTGCACCTGGAGAATTTCAGAGGCATAGTGTTGGGCAACTAGCCGGGAGGTGTGAATATCCTTGGTGAATATGGACACTCCTCCACCTTGAGTGTTTCGGTCTTGGTTTTGTGGCCAAAGAGTATGGTACGAGTTGTAGTCTGGTATTGCAGGGGTGCTCTCTGGAGCCTTAAACCAGGTCTCAGTTACTGCACAGATATCGATGTTCTCCATTTTTATGAGTGCCTCAAGAGAGTGCATTTTTAGGTTTAGACTTCTAGCATTGAGTAGCATTACCTTCAAATTTTGCATGCCTGTATCTGTTACGGTGGTGGCTTTGTCCTCTGAACATTGCCTAAAAAAGGCACTATAGGGGTGACAAGAGCCTTAGCCAGTAACCTGAATCCCAGGGGTGACAGGTGCAGACCATCTTTGGCAAAGCATCGTGGTTTGTCGATCATGTCTTCACAGGCAGACAGATACTGGATCCCCTTTGAATGACACCAGAAGCTTAGCTAATTGTTGAAGTCAATCATTTTGTCCTTATACTGTGGTATCATTCTGGGCGAAGGCAGGATGCTGTTCAGGGCTAGGGTCATACCTGCATGTGTCACATGATCTGAGAGCTCTTCCATGTCTCTTTTCATGTAGTCCAGGGAGGTATGTCTCAAGTCATTCACTCCAACATGGACAATGACAGAGTCGTACTTGTTGTGGAGTGACTTGAGTGCATGCATTATGTGGTGGATCCTGGCACCCAACAGGCAGGTGACTGTAATTATCTCCTTGTTCAGCCTGGTGAGTGGGACATCAGTGTGCCTGATTATAGAGTCACGTATGACAAAAGTGTTGGGTACACTGTCTTGCCTTAGGGGCTGTTGTTGGGTGGCACACTGGTGTTGTGAGCGGTGTCTCACTTTGGTTGTGACTGGTGTTTGTTTGCGTTTCAGCTTCAGAGGCCCTTGTTGCTTGGGCAGGTTAATGTTAAGGGCCTCCGCATATATGGATTTAGTGTTGCTATGTGTGGGTGTTGATGGTGTGGGTTTTGAAGGGCTATGAGTTGCTTGAGGTGTAGTGCAGGTGTTAACCTTCTCCTCTTGACTGTCTAGCACAACCTTGGCTGGAGAGAGCTTTGCTTCCAGTTTGGCTATGTAAGTGCATCTCTCGCAGGTTGTAGTGTTGGGTGGTAGGAGGAGAGGATTGTCTGTGTACATGAGGCAGTTGCCGCATTGCCCCAGTATGCCCAGATTCACCAGGTGGACAGGAGAAATCACTGGAAGCTGACCCTTGGACGTGCCTGTTTAGGTGTTTTTTTTTTTTGTAAAGTACAAGAGCCGTTTTCCCTTACCTTTGTAAGGTACTTTGCAATTATAGGCTGTTTAGTGCCTACAATTAATTTCTCCTTATTGACAAGGAGAGTTGAGTGCTTGTATCAGTTTCAGGCTTCCTAGTGCTTTCCAGCAGGTTCTAGAGAAAGTGCTAGTCACAGGGGTTCAGATTCTAGTGCTACTTCTGAGAAACCAGCTAGTTCTAAAGGAAAATTTGAAAAGCAGACTTTCTTGCTCCTGGAATAGTTTAACTGTAACCTTGCAGTGCTGCACGATGCGAAAAATGTGCAAACACACGCGTTTTTAAGCCAGAAAGTTGAAAGGGATAGATATCAGCCCAAAAAGGCTAATAAAATTACAATTTCAGAGCTGGAAACCACTCTTCTAGGCAGTACAATGCTCACCACTCCCACTGGTAAGCAGTAGGACTTCCCTCTACCACAGCAAGGTCAGGATAGCTCTGAACACAGAAAATGAAGTCCTGAGACAAGCAAAGCCTGGGATCTGGACTGGCTAGAAAAGGAGGGAAACAAGCAAACAAGATAGTATTTTTTTTTTTTTTGGTTAAAGCAGGCTAAACAATGCAATAATACAGTAAACAAACACAGAAAAGGCTAACACACTTGTGTGTGTAGTCCTAAACAGTAAATGCAATTAAAACTCTACAAAATAAGCAATTTAAAACTTTTTAAAGAGGCAGTAATACAGTAGAATAAGTAGCTAGTCTACATATACAGAGAAGTCTATATATACAGAGAAACAGCTTAAACACACAATTCAGATGCAGTGCAACCTAGAGCACTTGAGTTGTAGCAATATTATGGCAAATACAGTTATAATAAATGCACTAAAATATACTCTATATTTCGAAAATGTTTGAGAAGCACAAGGAGATTCAGGCATTTTTTTTTTTTTTTTAAGAAAGGGAGAAAGTAGGAACAGAAGGCCTTCTCAGATGTTCTCTCTGTATTAGGTAGAATGAGCTAATGACACTAGACTGGGAGGAGTGTCCCAGATAAAATTTTCAGTAGGGGCGGGCAGCTGCAAAACCACCAAGTATAACAACAGGACACCAACAGGGAGGGAGGGTGGAGACCAATACTAAAGCTATTAGCCTACACTCTTTAGACAGTAAGCACTACAGAAATCTTTATGACAGCAGTAAGCCACAAAATGAAAGTTTTTAAACAGATAAAGGGGCAAAGAGACTCTACAGAATGCTTTTAACTGCAAACAAATCAGTTACCCATGCAGATTAGTTAATAGCAATAAAATATAGTAAAGTATGCAGCAGGCAATAAAAAGTGCTATATATAAATTGCTAGAAGCAATAATCAGTATAAATCAGCCAACAAAACAGGATACTTATATATTTCAGATCAGAGTTGTAGCCAACACCCCTCCTCCAACTCTGCTCAGTGTGTACTGACAGAAATCCTCTCATGGTTATAGAAACATATCAAGATGCTAAAGGTATGCTTTGTACTATAACTATGAAGTATAATAAGAGGATATTAACTCTTATTAACTTGTACTGGATTCCTGGAATAGGAATTAAACAGCTGGCCAACACCTACAACAAATAATTAGAAACTTGAAAGGCAGTATCATTCTAGCAGGAGACTTTAATGGTATATTGTCACCAAGTGATACTAGCACAATAGGTAAAAGGAGAATACAGGCATCTGCAAAGGCATTGTTAAAATGTACTGAATTGTTTCATCTTGGAGACAAATTAATTTTCAGAACCAACTTCACTATATTTTACCTATTATTACAATAGACACGAAACACAATCCAGAATTGACAGTCTCTAATGACCTGACTGGTACACTAGGCAAAATCAAAATAGTAACCTGTCCACTTTCAGACCACAATGCAATTACCTATGAGCTGTTTTTGAAATCGAATAACAATGTTAAAAATCAGAAAAGTACCATATATAACTTGTTTAAAATAATTTAAGGACTTTTTTACTAAATAAATTATTTCCTTTATAGAAATAATATAGAGAATACTTCAGAAATGTATTTATCGAATGCACTAAAAGGCTTTTTGGTAGAATCACTGTTGTAAAAAAAAATTGGACAAAATTACATGAAATACAAGAAAAACTAAGTTAAAATTAGAAAATCAGACAAAAATAATACACAAGGGATTAATAAGCTAAACAACAAATACTTGGAAATCTTAAAGCATAAAACTAAAATCAACCTTAAGATGCTTAAGATGATTAACTTCTCTATTAACCCAAAACCTATGCACAATTTAGCCACAAAAATAAATTAAGCAAGTCTAATCACATAAAATAAATCTACTCGCATAGGAAAAAAGTAACAAATAGAAGACATTCTAAAGGAATTCAGAGATTATAATAAAATCAATCAAAATAAAATAATAGATTCACAAGAAATAAAAATATTTATTAAACAAATAAATAAAAAATAAACTATCTGATGACCAAATGAAATTAACTGACAAACCAATCTCTATGTCTGAATTTCAAACTCAAATTTGTAAATTGAAAGCTAATAAAGCACCAGGGTCATATCTGAACTTTAAAAGCTGTTATCCAAAGAAGTCTTAGACATACTACAAAAGTTTTTTTTCTACAGACAAGGACCTAGCTAAAGTTTCTTCTCCCTTACCTCTCCAATTTTAAAAATTGACAAAGATCCTACTGAATTGCTCTTCATCATACAGGCCAATTTAACTTTTAAATGTAGACTGTAAATTGTTCATGGCGATTCATGCTAAGATCAAAATATACTCTACCCTTCATGATTGATGAAGATCAAAATGGCAATACGTATAATATTAAAAGAATAATCACAATAACTTACTATGCAATTAAAATAAAAGTGAACTTATTAATCGGTCTTGATATTAACAGTGCTTTTGACCCAGTAAACTAGAAATACCTCTTGCTGGGTTTAGAAGAACATAATTTCTCAAGTAACTTCACATACCTTATTGATGATCATTATAATGATTGTCTTGCATATGTTCAAATAAGTACTTTTACTTCTGATTCTATACAAATTTTGAAAGGAACCAAATAAGGATGTCCTCTTTCACCTCTACTTTTTACCCCAATTATTGAACCATTTGCTAATGTTCTCAAATCAGATAAAAGGTATTAACATAAATGAGAATTTAAAATCTAAAATTCAACAGTCTGCTGATGAAAAAAGTGTGAGATAGAAAGGACAAACAGGGCTAAGAAGACATACTGGTTATCTAACAAAAAGACTAAGAGGAGTTGTGATAGTAAAGAACAAGGTATCAGAGGCAGTCTACCAACTTCTGGAAAGGGACTCAGTGAAGAGCTCAAAGAAACTAACAGGTTGCAAGGCAAAGACAGAAAGATAAAGAAAACAATCAGACAACTTTCATAAGGGATGCCATCAGCAACCTGCTCAGCATCCCATGGTAGCAGAATGATGAAAACCCCAGAGAGGTTGTACAGTCCCAGACACAGTCTACAGTGAGTGAAGAGGAGGAGCCCACCCTAAAGTAGTAAGAACAGCACTAAGGAAAATGAAATCAGGGAAGGTAGCTGGCTCATATAAGGTCACAGCAGATGTATCAAGATGTTGGGTTAGATGGAGGAGAAATGGCTCCTGAAAGTACTCACAGCAGTATGGAGAGAAAAACATATCCTAGATGAATAAGCATACTAGTGCCAGTGTTCAAGAACAAAGGGGTCATTCACAACTGTGAGCACTATAGAGGTATCAAACGCCTATCACACTGCATGAAAGTTCTGGAGAAAGTGATTGATAAATGAATACACAGAAGTAGAAAGTAAGACAGGAAATGAGCAGTTCAGATTCAGATCAGAATGCAGTACAACTGACCCGATATTTGCAGTAAGACAGCAACTTGATAAGAACTTAGAAATGAGGAAACAGTCCTACTGGGCATTCCTAGACTTTGAGAAAGCATATGAGAAGGCCCCAAGAAAGCTGGTTTGGACAGTCCTGTGGTGGTTTGAAGTCCCAGAAACATTGGTAGAATCAGTGCAAGCTATGTACTTGGTCCCAATGACTCAAGTATGAACAGTGTTTGGTCTCATAGAGGGGATCCCAGTCGGAGAGAGTGTGCATGCACCAAGGTTCAGCTCTAAGCCCAGTGTTGTTTATACTGGTGATAGAGTCCATTAGCAAACAGGTTGTTGGGAACAGATCAACAAAGTTGCTGTACACAGGTGATGTGGACTTACAGGCAGACTAAGTCAGAATTTCAGGAAAGGGTAGGGGAATGGAATTCAAAACCAAAGGCACATGGAATGAAATGGAGTACAGATAAGATCAGCTGTAATGGCATCAAAGGGGGAAATCAGAAAAAGCTGAAAATTCACTCAGAACAGAAGACAGTGGAACAACTTAATGGCATCAAGTATCTGGGAGGGGTGGATGAAGAGAAGTCTGAATTAAGTCAAAGCTAGAATCAGAGGGGCTGCAGTCAATTGGCACAGAGTGTCAGGGGTAGTCTGTGACAGAAGAAAGCCAAACAAGCAGAAAACGTACAGTTGTGTACACTTACCATAAATGTAGATGTTCAAGTGTATTCACTGTTGCAGTCATTACATTTGGGTTATCTGCTTGCAGTAGCCCTCAGTCGGCCTGATTAACAAAGTCTTGGATCCTGCATCGGTTGCTGTCCCTTCTTCCATGTCGTCAGGGGTATAAAGCATGCAGCCGACGCCATTACATCAGTTTTTCTTGCCCCAGATGTCAGGTGCTCCACTAATGGGAAGCAATCAAATCTATAAATACAAGGATATACCTCCAACAAAAAAGCAAATACACCAAAAAGCTTTTAGAGCATAGTAAAGGTATAGCGAAAAGAAGAAAGGGGGCTGGAGGGAGGGTAACCAGGACTGCAACAGTGAATACACTCTAACATCTACATTTATGTTAAATGTACACAACTGTACTATGTTCTTCATGTTTCACTGCTGCAGTCATTACATTTGGGTAGATTCCCAAAGCTAAGGTTGGGAGGAGGAATTTAAATAGAATAAGGACCAGCTATAAGGCCCTGCAAGACTGCAGTGGCAAAACCAGCTCTGGATTTAGGGAAAATTGGCAAATGATAATGCTTGGTTGAAAGTATTTACAGAACTCCAGGTAGCAGCTTCTAGGATGTCCCTAGTAGGGATGCCCCTGAGATAGGCTGTAGAGGTAGATGCAGCCCTGGTTGAATGGGGTCTGATGCCCTGTGGGATAGGTTTTCCATGGTGCTTATAGCAGAAATGAATGCAGTGGCTTATCCATTTTGAAACGGTTTGCTTTGAAATAGCTTTCCCCTCTGTCACTGCAGCAAATGCCATCAGCAGTTGTTCAGATTTTCTTTGAGGTTTAGTCCTGTCCAAGTAGAATCTAAGCTGTCTGTGAACATCTAAAGAGGATAGTATTCGTTCCCATTTGTTCTGTGGGTTAGGAAAGAAGGTAGGCAAATGAATGGTCTGATTAAGGGCCACACTGGATACCACCTTGGGCATGAAGGAGGGATTGGTTCTGAGGGACAACCTGTCCGCATGAAAGATGATGAAAGGTCCCACTGCCATAAGAGCCTGTAATTCAGATACCCTTCTTGCAGAAGTGATTGCTAAAATGAAAGCTGTTTTCCAGATAAGAAATTTTAAATCTGCAGTAGCAGCTGGCTCGAAAGGAGGAAGAGTGAGTTTCTCAAAGATAAAGTTAAGATCCCAGGCTGGAGTTGGAGCTCTCCTGGGTGACCTTAAATTTTTGGCCCCTCTGAGGAACTGCTTGAGCAGTGGGTGAGAGAAGGGGAGAGGCTCTGTGCTATAATGAGCTGAAATGGCTGAGGTGTGAATTTTGATGGAGGAAAAAGACAAGCCCTTATGAAGCATCTCAGTCAAGTATTGTAGAATCTGAGGTAAATTGGGCACTGCTGCACTCATTCCTTGAGATTGGTTCCAGCCACATCATCTTTTCCATTTTACAGAATAAGATTTTCTAGTACTAGGCCATCTTGCCTCTAAAATGATATCCATCACTGATTTACTGAGGGATGGTAAAGGAGAGATTAGGTAAGGTTCTGGGTTTTGCAGCTGAGGGTGCAGAATCTGGTTCTCCTGCTGAGACAACAGGGAAGGAGTCTGAGGCAGGTGCCAAGCTAGTTTGTGGGGAATCCTTGTGCAAAATTTGTCCAGTTGATGGTTCTGGGGGAGGCAAACAGGTCTATATCTTGCTTGTCAACATGTTGAAAATCCTTGGTTCCAGTTTTAACTCGTGTGGGTCCATGAGGTTTCTGCTTAGTCCATCTGCCAGTGTATTTTGCTTTCCTGGCAGGAACTGAGCTTGTAGATTCACTTGGTAGCTCAAGGCTGTGTTCCACAATGCCATGGCTAGTCTGCAGAGGGGGGTAAGAATGTGTACCCACCTGCTTATGTACCACATGGCAGTGGTGTTGTCCGTCTTAACCATTAGTTGTCCTGGAAGAATGTGGTCCTAGAAGGCTGTCAGAGCATTCTGTACAGCTAACATTTCCTTTTGATTTATGTGCAGGTGCATTTGACTTGGGTTCCATTTGCCCTGAATGCACTTCCCTGCCAGGTGAGCCCCCCATGCATAGTCTGATGCATCTGTTGTTAGGGTTTGGGTGGCAGGAGGTAATGTGAATGGTAGTCCCCTGTTTTGGTGGCAGGCCTCTGCCCACCAAAGGGACTCTAGGCGTAGGCAAGGTATGATAGGAATCCTTGCTTCTAGATCCTGTGAATGTTGACACCATAGGCTTTTGAGATACCACTGTAGTTTCCTCATATGCAGCCCTACATATGAAATTAGAAGAATGCAAGAGGTCATAAACCCCAAGGCTGGCAGTATTTGCCTTGCAGATAGCTGGGTTTTTGTGGCCACTTGTTTGAAGTAAGTTGTAAAATGAATCCGTTTCTCTGGTGTGAGGAAAGCCATCTGGGAAGTTGTATTCAAGCTTGCTCCCAGGAATATAATTTGACAGAGTACCAGGTGGGATTTCTTTTCATTTATGGTGAACCACAGACAAGTCAGTACCCTTTGAACAAAGGCCAGATGATTCAAAAGAATGTCCTTGCTTTCTTCATGAGTTAGACAATCATCCAGGTATGGGTATATATGAATATTCCTTTGCGTGCAAAATGCAATGACTGGAGCTAGGCACTTAGTAAATACCCTGGGCACAGTAGATAAGCCAAAGGGCAGTGCAGATAACTGATAGTGCATGTAACCTGCTTTGATGTGTAGGTATCTTATGCATGTAACCTGCTTTGATGTGTAGGTATCTTCTGCAAGACTCCCTGATAGGGATGTGCAGGCATGCTTCTTTTAAGTTTAGTGTTGCCAACCATGCATCCTTGCCTAGCAGAGAAAGTGTCTGGTGAAGAGTCAGCATTTTGAATTCTGGAATGGGACGCCATGTACTGCCTTTTCTGGGTACCAGAAAAAGTCTCTAATAGAAACTTTGTCCCTTTTCCTCTTGTTGTACCAACTGAATAGCCCCCATGTTTAAGAGAGAGAGTACTTGATTTTGGGCCTCTGCCCACTGATTTGCGGGAAAGATCTGGCCACCCGTTTGGTGTTGGTAACGTGCGGAAATTAAATCTGTATCCTTGGGACACTATATTTAAAACTCATTTGTCCTGGGTAATGAGTTCCCAGTTTTTGGCCTGCAGACAAATCTTTCCGCCTAAAGGAGCATTCAGTTGGGAAGTGCTTGGTAGTTTTAAAAGCAAGTCATTGAAACAGTTTTCCATAGGGGGGAGTCTTACTACTCCCAGGTTTGGGTGCGGAAACCCCCCACTGCCTAGTCTTGTGTGTCCCTTGGGACTGAAACCTGGGGTTTTTGCTGTGTCTGGGTTTGGCTTGAGAAGACCTGGAAGGAGCTGGAAAGGACCAATTTTTAGAGGGCCATTGCCTACTAAATCTAAGAGGCTGAACTTGTAAGAAATCTTTAACAGTTTGCATAGATTTAGCTTTATCTTCCATCTTTTTAAGAACTTCCTCAGCCTTGTTGCCAAACAGGCGGTCCTGATTTAAGGGAGCATCCAACAATTTAGTTTTAACATGATCAGGCAAACCTTGCTCCTTAAGCCAAGCATGCCTTCTGAGCACAGACCCAGTAACAGCAGCCCTGCAAGAGGCCTCTAATGAATCAAAACCGCATTGCAAAGTATGTTTTCCAACCTGTACAGCAGAATGCATTAAATCCTGTAATTCTTTATTTTCAGCACAGTCGGGAAGTAACATCATTTTCTGTTTAAGCAATCCAATAACATGTTGTTGATACTTTAACATATGAAACTGGCAGTTTAAAGCCCTAATGACCAAGGTTGCAGAAGTGTAAACTTTCTTAATCCATCTATCCAGTGCCCTGGAGTCTGTATCAGAGGGGGTAGGATTTTTAGCAGTAGAAGCCTTAAAGCCCTTGGGTCCCTGTGAAATAGTCTCTGGATCCGCAATAGGATTTTTAAAAAGGAACTTCTGAGAATCAGGAACCCTGTAATATCCGTCAGGTTTTCTGGGAGCAGGAGGCAAAGAATCAGGAGCCAAACTAGATTCTGAAAAGGCATCATCAACAATGTCTAGTACAGGAGGTATAGCTAAAGGCCTATGCTGAGGCAGGAGTAAGAAATTCCTAAGCCTCTTTTTTGAATCAGAAAAGTCCTGACTTTCCCAGTGGAAATACTCCCTTAGAGTATGTAAGGTCTCACCTAAAGAAAAATCCTCTGGAGGGGAAGCAGAGGGAATAGCGTCCTCTGCATCAGAATCCTCATAAGTAGATAAGGGCAAATCCAGATCAGAAAAATCAGAATCCTGTTCAGAAGATTCATAAACTACTTCAGTCCTAGGTCTTTTTGAAGGGAGAGGTTGGCTTCCCCTGATTAGAGTTATAAGATCTTCAGCCATTCTTATTTGTTTTTTAGGCATAGAGGCCTGAGCATGTGCCTGGGCGTCTGTTTCTTAGGCATGGTTCAATATTTTGGCCTAAATGAAGAAGGATGCGTCGGTTTAATATGCAAGTCCTTAGGCCTGAATACACCCTCAGAAGCTGGTGCCTGCACAGTGGCTCCGGACCCATTCAATGTAGAGACATCTGCAGGTTCCACAGTTGAAGCATCTCGCGGCATACCGGACTCCGAATGGGTCTCAGTAGAGGACTGCGAGTCAGAAGCAGCGGGTATCAGGGGCTGCGAAAGTGCCTCACTGAGTAACAGCGAACTGGCGACTGGTTTAGGAGAAGCGTCATCGGCAGCTTTGGACCTCGGCGGCCTGTCTCTGTCTTTATCGTTGCGTTTTTTTGGAATCCTGATAGTTGGATGGCTAACCGACAACATTTCTGGACAATTAAACAGAGAAACAAAATATTTAGAAGTGAAAATATACCGATGACGGATAGTGCGCTGATTAAATAAAGCACAAAACCGACAGCAAGGTATGTCGTGGTCAGGGCCTAGGCAAGGAATACAGTACGAATGACAATCTTTGTGTTATTTGCTTTCCACAAGTAATGCAATTATTAACTTTTAATGACATCGGTAAGGAGCAAGAAAAAGTTTCCCCAAAGAGGTACTTAGCTTTAGTTGAAGACTTCGGTTCTGAAACTCGAAAACGAAAATTTCAGGAGTCGGCCGACCGGCACTTGCGAACTGCTTCTGCTTCGGTCACCACACAGCAAGAAAGACTGATGTAATGGCGTCAGCTTCATGTTTTATACCCCTGACGATCTGATGTCATGGAAGAAGGGACAGCAACCGATGCAGGATCCAAGACTTTGTTAATCAGGCCAACTGAGGGCTACTGCAAGCAGATAACCCCAAATGTAATGACTGCAACAGTGAAACACGAAGAACATGCAAGGTTTACAAAACAGGGTGCAACCAGTACTACTGTACGGTACAGAAACCTGGGCAGTAAAGGCAGAGCAGATGAGAAACCTAGAGGTGATGGAGATTATGTGCCTGAGATGGGTGGTAGGATGCACACTGTGGGACAGACGAAAAATATGGACATAACAGCAGAAGCTTAACTAGCTCCAATTGCAAAAAAGATAAAAGAGAACACATTATGGTGGTTCGGGTACATATGCAGGAAAGCAGAAGACAATCTGGTGATAATTATTTGGGACAGACAGGAAGAGGGCAACTGGAAATGAGGCTGTCCAGAAAAGAGGAGGAAGGACTGTGCGACATAAGACCTGCAACAATCAGACATTAGTGTTGAAGAAGGTAGGAGACTGGCATTGAATAAAGGACATATGGTGACAAGTGACACAATACCCTAGACCCATGTAGAAAATGGGAAAAAAGGAGTGGTGATGACAATGATGTCAGTAAGAAAAAGGCTAGTACAAGTCAACAGTCTATGAAGCAAGTCACATGCTGTGAGTTATCAATCACAGGAGCAAACGGCTCAAATTACCTTTAGAACTTTGCCATCTAAGGAGCTTGAAGTGTTAAGGGGGAGGAGAGATGAGTTTAAGGACCACAACTCAGGCATAACAGAAAACTGAAAATCACACACTATGGAAAGAAACAGCAGTAAAAGCACTTACAAAGCCTGTTCAGTGGGAGTATCCCAGTTTGTCTTTTAAGTAGTCACTGAACATCAATAAATGTTAAACTTGACTAACGGAAAGAAATGAGAGTATGTATGAAAGTCAATGCAGTGATAGGAACTTTGGAGCCAAGATGCCTCCGTGATGTAATATTTTAAAGGCAAAACCTGCACTGTGGGATACTTAGAGGTACAGTAAAGAATCAGTCACTTAAAAATGCTAGACCCCATGAGAGCAGACTCAGAAATTGCACAAAAATATTTTTTTAAAAAGTGTATAGTCCCAAAGTGGTGTGAAAATGAAGGAAACATCAAACCATGATGACAAATAGTCTGTGGGTATAGTTTTCCTTTAAATTCAGCAAAGGGCTGTTAGGAAAATATGTAATCTAAATTAAAATTGCAAATTGTCCTGTTTTAAAAGCTTCAAAATGATTAAACCAGACACCAAATTGACAAAATTAGTTACATTGTTTCACTACCCAAAAAATAATTCAGATAGGCTTTGGAAACAGAACAGCGCTTGCACTGAATTACTACTGCTGTGCTTAAAGAACCAAAACGACAGAACTGAAGAGACAAGCTACAACTTAAACAGTACGGAACATATCTCTGCTCAGTCTGCTGCAAATCTCACCTCCAACACAAACTAAAAGAATTCAGAACCAAAAAACAAGAATGATAAATGAAAAGGACTGTAAATACTCAGCAAACAGGAACAAACAGAACTCCACTCTTCACAAAGATGCAAACACTTTAATAAACTTTGGATAAACGCTTTCGTCTTGTGTACAAGACTTCATCAGATAACACAAATAATTCAACTCATTACTTTTATATCAATCCAAAATTAAACTCCAATTAAAATTTAAAGACACAGAAGTCCTAAAATAAAATACAATGTGTGATATACATGTGTGTGTGTGTGTATCTATATATATATATATATATATATATATGCTGTTTAAAATATTAAAAACAACATACATTTAAAATTTGTAATACTATATATAAAAAATAAACAAAGTGTATGTGAGATATATACACTGTTATACTTTGAATGCTTTAGCTATTAA